>NC_085872.1:48666130-48737351 GCF_034702125.1 Engraulis encrasicolus
AAATCTAGCGACAAAGTCGCTAAATTGGCAACACTGCTCACACCGCTCACAACCTGTGAAGGAACGGTAAAGGAAGGAATTTGTTATTATAATGTGGCTTACTTTGTTAAGACAACTGTGCTGAACATTAATGAAAATAGATGACACAAATGGTAGTACCTCGGTCCAAAGCGCAGGGTTTGAGAGTCTGGGGATGCAGACAGGTGAACCTCGCACGACAATGTGAGATGTCACCCTGGCCCTCGAGGGACGTGATGGAGGAGGAGGAGTCGTAGCTATACCTTCAGCAATACTTTTATAGTCCACCTTTTGTCTTTTATTTTTGGCAAATGACCTAGCACCACCTTTCAGTTTGCTTGTACAGTTTGTACTTTTCCCTCCCAATTGCTCTCCTGGTACCTGGCTGCCGCTGGCTAAAGTTTTAATGCCTAACGCTGTCAATATATCATCCACACCAAATGACACAAATGGTACGTAACGTGCTGCATCAGCATGTTAGTACCTCGGTCCAAAGCGCAGGGTTTTAGAGTCTGGGGATGCAGACAGGTGAACCTCGCACGACAATGTGAGATGTCACCCTGGCCCTCGAGGGACGTGATGGAGGAGGAGGAGTCGTAGCTATACCTTCAGCAATACTTTTATAGTCCACCTTTTGTCTTTTATTTTTGGCAAATGACCTAGCACCACCTTTCAGTTTGCTTGTACAGTTTGTACTTTTCCCTCCCAATTACTCTCCTGGTCCCTGGCTGCCGCTGGCTAAAGTTTTAATGCCTAACGCTGTCAATATATCATCCACACCAAATGACACAAATGATACATAACGTGCTGCAACAGCATGTTAGTACCTCGGTCCAAAGCGCAGGGTTTGAGAGTCTGGGGATGCAGACAGGTGAACCTCGCACGACAATGTGAGGCGTCACCCTGGCCCTCGAGGGACGTGATGGAGGAGGAGGAGTCGTAGTAGGGGGGTTGAGCACGAGATACGCCGCAGTCCATATGAGGTCCGCCAGCAGGGGCATCCCATAGGTGTCACTCAGATGAATGCCATCCCTGGACCACAGTGCTGGCTTCCGAGCAGGGAAGTGATCAGAGATGGACTTGTATGCTACCCCAAGTTGCACTGCTCTCCAGTGGAACTCTGCCCGCAGGTGGCCCTGGTAGTCTTCACAGGCACTGACCCTGGGGGGGAAGTCCAACACGAAAACCTGTGGACATTCAGACAAAGACAAATAGACAGGTAGACACAGAGATAGATGTTAAAGTGATACTGTATCATTTTTAGTAGTACATGTATATTACAACTACCCTTCATTTACATGATTGGGTTTTATCTTTCTCCTGTACTTCAAGCCTGTAGTACTTCAAGTCATTCTCTGACAATGCATATTGTACCTCCAAGCTGGCAATTAACATTGAGTCCTATGACACTAGCTGGTGGCTAGCTGGTCTTATATGACGCAATATTAGTAACTACCCTGGAGAACTGCCCGCCTATGCCAAAATGAATTAAATAACATTGGCAGTAGGTGCGATCGAGATGTGTTAACGCATGCATGCGCATTTAGACAGCAATGCACCCTGGATGGAAAATGCTGCATGACGGTTAGATTTCCTGTCAAACTTCGAAATTTCGTCGATGTTGCGTTGACGAGGTGACATGCCACATGGTGTCAAACTATCGCGGGATGCATGCGGCTGCAGTCAGATCTTGCAACCTCTGCAGTTGCTTATCCCCTTCAACGCTCGTCGGCGGACTGCCTCCGAACCTCTGAACTGGTTGGTCAACAACTCACTCACGTGTGTATATGGGTCTTGTCTCACACCTCTACATAAGTTTGCGCAGGTCCCCACTTCAGCTCCTCCTCACTGCCTGTCCCCCCACTCCTCACACGTGGTGTGTTAGTAGAGCAAACCGGTGCGAGCTCATCGTCTCGTTCATATTTGTGGCCGACTGCAAATGCGCTGTATTTAATAACACCCACATCGTGACAACAAGTTCTCGCTCACGTGCTTCCGTCAATGTTGATCGACAGCATAGAACTCGTATTCACCTAGTAATTAAGTACAAGCACCTATTCTCTATCTGATGTCCATGTCAGGGGACTGGGGCTTGAATCTACTGGTAGGGGAGAACGGGGTTGGTTGTCACACTCATCATCTCAGCCTCTGAAGGCCGCTGATGAAAACCGTTGACACATACATGTTAGTGATTCGTTTGTAGAAATGGTTTCCTTGCAATATACTGGTCTTCCTGAAATTAGGTTTATGTAAAAAAAATGTGACAAACTACCCCAGACTAGTGGAGTGCCTTGGTAATATTGAAGAACAGCAAGACTGTAATAGTAGGACAGGTGTGGTAGTACAGTACAGGTACTGGCCATATAATTAGAATATCATGGGAAAAAAAACCCATAATTCCATCCAATAATGTTTAACTTTCATGGCTTATAGAGATGCATGGCCCACATCAGTTCAACACCTTGTCGTATAATACTTTACACAGGGTGCTTACCGGTAACTTCGTCAATGAATGAACTCAATTGTCAAAGATCAGTAAATAAAGAAGCACTCTTCAGATTTCTTTTTTTAATCGTGTCACATCACAGACGTTTCGGGTGTAGGCCTCGAACTCCCTCCCTGCCTCTTCGATTGTGGGGCTGGCCGTCAAATTGTTGCTGGGTGCCAACACACATACATCTGGCTCTCTGGGCAGCGCCACGTTCTGCAGCTCCTTCTGCAAGTCCCGCGCAGCCGCTCCGGGAGTTGCGCAAAAGTCGAACTCCAGAGCCCCTATAGGCATGGGCACCACGCCGTCGACGAAGCTCCTGAGATGGGAGTCTCCAAAGACCATTACGAACTAAAATACCGTTTCGGAACAATACAAAAAGTTAATTTAAATACTGAAATAAAAACATGAAATGCAATTCTGGAACAGTCAGGTCAATTTAGCCAACACATGCAAACGTGGGGTGAGTGAAGTAGTACACGACAGACTATCACGATCAATCAGCACGCTTGTGTGAAATTATATGAAACGAGATTAAATGAAAGGAAATGAAGCAGCAAAAACAACAAATGCACACCCTTAATAAAGCGTAGCCCACTTTGATGCCATGCAGATTGCACTGCTCACCTAAATCCTTTAAACCATTGTCACTGAAATAATCAAATTCAGATTAGCATTAACTTTGGCTGATGAGCCACATTTCCCTGCACGCTGGGAAAAACCCTACAATTGTCCAATAATGAAACTTGCCTTTTTGTCAGATGGTTTTGGAAATACCGTGCGGTTTTGGTGACCAGACACGGATCTTGGCCACGCTCTGGTTCGGTGTCTAATTCCATACATTTCAGCAAATATTGACAGATTGACAGATGATGGCGATATCTACAGGCAACGTCAGAAACTGTATGTGCAAGCAAACATGTTGTGCCGCAAATTTAGTATGTGCTCTGAGTTGGTCAAGATCTCACTCTTTAAAGCATACTGTACACCCTTGTATACAGCACACCTGTGGTGCCACTACAAACAGGCCAGCATGAGGAAACTCATGGTGGCATACAATGACAGCATGAGGCTGCTGCTCAGAATTCCTAGGAGGTCAAGTGCCAGCCAAATGTTTGTCAATGCTAGGGTACCTACCTGTGCAGCTGTGCTGCGTAATCTTATGTATAAATTCATGTGCAGGGCATCTGAGTCACAAAACACCCTAGTTGCTGTCCTGACCAGCCCTACATGTAGCTCTGTGAGACTCTTCTCAAGCATGTGGAATCACTGGCGAGCATGCTTGTATGTGGGACAATGACTTGATAATTATGATATATCTGTGTTTTTATTGTCAGTTGTTCCAGGTTTTTGTTTGTTTGTTTTTTTGTTTTGTTTTTAAGATATGTACTGTGTTGTGATGCTTTGTCTTTTTAATGTGATATGGATCCCCCTGGGTCTGGAATAAAGAATGAATTGAATTGAAATATTGTAGTAGGCTACTGTACAGCCTGTCGATGTTCCTTGACCAGAAGAGGTAAAGAGGAAGATTTGCAGTGCGTAGGACGATTTTCTTAATTTTTCCCCGCGGAATTCCAAATTGAAACATTGTTTCTAGTGGCGCAAGGCACATATTTGACTACATTTCCCGCGAAACTTACACATCGCAAAATCAACTGTGACAAACCTTGTGTCTGACTGAGCCTTCCCCTAGTAGGATAACCACTTCGCTTCCTGAATGGCTGTGAAATGGTCATTGTCATATCTCGTAATTTTGAGGAGGGCAGGGAAGATGACATGCAACTAAGGTTTTTGAATCTGGAGGCGTGCTCTTGTTCCTGGTTGTGTTGAAAATCAACTGCATTTTAACTTATTTGAAATTGAAAATAAAGTTATTGATGGCCAACAGGCCAATCCAACACAACTTTGAAAGTGAAAGTCAAACGTGAACATTATGAGGACGCGTTAAAATGATCCGCTGCTGTTTCCTAGCAAAAATCCAAAAGGGAAGCTAGGTCTTGAACATACTGGTATAAGGAGTGTCTTGGCAAAATTTGAGAACCCCAAGACTGTAATATTAGGACATGTGTAGCATAAAGTATCATCAAACTTACCTTTTTCTCAAAGGGTTCGGGAAACGTTGTTTTGATGACCAGAGATCTCGGCCAGGCTCTCACTCGGTGTCTGAGGTGCCGTTTACACGTAGCAGGATATTTTTATCTATTTTTTCCTCCTGGTTGTATTAGTTTTGGCCTTCCGTTTCCACGTAGGCCTAGCAGATATTTAAAATCCAGGTATAAAAAGCAGGAGAAAATATCCTGTTTAGGGGGCTGAAACGCATACGTTACAATGGAGGATTTATTTTTATCCACATGTTGTGTTTACACCTAACAGGACAAAAAAATATCCTGCTATGTGGAAACAGCACCTAAATCTGTGCATGGCGAAGAAGTAACCAGTAGAGGTAACAGCAGAAAGGTTGCACAGAAAGATTTTTTTCTCTTCGGCTCTACAAAGCAGGCTCGATTCTGTGACGGTCACTATGTGCTCCACAAATGTTACTAGTAGCTTTTTAGCACAAAAAAAGAGAGAAGAAAACCCCACAAGAGGACCGGTATAAAGAAGACACTGCCGATGTTCAGTTGCTTTCCACCTCATTCTTTCAGTCAGACTCCTAGGCTTCCTAGCAAACTCCTCTCGAATAAATGTTTTCATACCTACCAGTTTTGCCGATATCTCCATCATGTCACATCCTGAACTACGACACCTAAGAGGGTCAGAACTGCCAAACCACAAGTCTGAAAGCTTCTTCTTGACTCCCAAAACAAACTAAATGCATGTAATCATGCGGGAACTGGCTGACCAGACCTCTACTGACTTCAAGTAAAGGGGAAGCGGTTATGTAATGATCCTCATCAGTACCCTTTTCAAATAACTCATCGGTGCGGTCGGCAGCTCACATCTCAGTGAATGTTGTGCGATGGCGTCCACCACATTCTGTCCACTTTGGTGAAGTCCAGCTCTGGTTGGCCACTCCTGGACCACTTAAAGAGGGCCTTCGAAATCCATTGCTGGTCAAGAGGTGGCAAGGCAGGTATCCAGCCAGCAGGGAGGGACAGTCGACTTGCTATGTTAAAGAGAAAACAAAAAGACAGCAGAGTTTAAGTACATTTTCCTAAAATAATGAAGGCTTGTCACATCTACAAAGTTTCATTTATTACTACGCCATAAATGCCCCATAAATTCCAGACTGTAGTGTACCCACTTAACACATCCTGAATATCCAGAATGGCATTTAACTCCTTTGATAAAGGCTCTAGCTGGGGCATCACACATGGTCGAACAGACCTGTAGAAACATATGACGAATCCCTCTCTCAGCACTTTCAATTTTTGACCAAGAGCACCAAGATGCTTACAGGTTTACCCTCACCACTGAACAAGGCTATTAACAGCGGATTTGCTAGAAACATAATTTTTGTGTCGCAACATGCCCAACACTGGCCAGAATTGAGTTGATGAGCTTTTAAACAGTGGCAATACGTCAAAGTTATGCTGCAACATCAACACATGTCTATCAAGAAATTCTGAAAACAAATGTTCAAAGGTCTTACCAAACATGTTCAAAATTCCAACACTCCACCTGCTTACCTTTCAATTGTGTAATTTGTTGCCGTTTTTAAAAGGGTTCTCCCATCCTTAGGAAGAAAGGAGTGGTGCATTCTAAGAATTGGGAGAAGAGCGACAGGGCCACTAATGGCACACCGTACTCAACCGCCCAGTCAGATAGAGCAGTGGACAAATCTATCAGAGGAATCACCTCACTCTCAGGGCCAAAACATACCAAGGCGGAACGGAACGGTCGCAGGACGGACGCGGTCTTTCTGCTTAGTTTTGGCCGGCGTGTTTTTCTCTGCCTCTCACACTGAAAGCGTCGGCGTGCGCGGCCAGTCCTGTTCAAAACCCTCCCCAGAGCTAAAGCTAGCATGCTACTTTGCCATTCATTTGAATGGGACAAGTTCTATTTTCCAAATGCAGCGCAGCGCGGAGCCGGCTCCCGCGCCGCTGACGCCCGACTACCGCCGGTTGGTGTGTAAGGACAGATAGGTTTCAATGTATTTTCACCGACGCCGGTAAAAAACGCGGCCGTTCCGCGACGCTTTACCACCTTGGTGTGTAAGACCCCTCACTTAGCATCACTCATGACCTCAGCCTATAGCCCAGTGATACTCACTATTTTTTCCTCAAGAGCCACATTAGGACAAAAAAATCAGGAGGAGAGCCGCGTGGAGCACAACACAACCCCCCCCCCCCACACACACACACACACATACTTTTCAGGGCCTTTCTTTTTTGGGGGGGGGGGATTACATCATGACAGTGTTGGCCTCATTGTACATGGTTGTAGTATTATTTATGCAAATGATTATTATTTGTAGTAGTATTAATTATTAAATCATTAGTAGGCCTATTATTAAATTAATTAAATTAATTAAATTAATTACCCTATGTCAGCAATTGCTGTTAGGCCTCCTAGCTTACTTTTAAACACTAAAAGACACCTCTGCTGAAGGGCACTTTTACATCAAAGAGCAATAGGGCAGTTCAGTTTAACCTGGCACTTGTTTCTCTTTCTCTCTCTCTCTCTGGCGCTGTCAGCCAGCATATTCTGATGGCTGATGGATAGACCTCCGGATCGTCATTCACAATGTAACGAGGACGGAATTAACAGATTGGCTCAAGAGTTATTGAGCTTGTGAGGGATGGTTGCCTTGCCTGATGGTTAACTTATTATTTATAAAAATGCGACGTCGCCGACAGCACTGAGTTCTATCAGCTGTCAATCAATGCCGTGCGGAGAGAGAGAGAGAAAGCGAGATAGAGAGAAACTTGCAGCATTCCAACGCGACTCCACGTGCTTTATTCGCGCTCTGCTTGCCTTCATTGCCCGTTTGACAGCGCCAGGTTAAACTGAAAATGAACAGCGATTTGGGAGGTGGTCACCAAGCAATCTGCGCGAGAATGTTACACCAGGCGCGAAAATGAACAGCGATTTGCGATGTGGTCACCAACAATTCAAACTGCGCGAGAGAGTTACACCAGGCGCGTGCACGCATCATTCACAATGTATGATGGAATTACTTGTTTGATGTGGACAAGATCATTTATTGGTCTCCGCCATTGAGTGTCGTGACTTTGTTGTGAAGGATGTTTGCCGAATTAGGTTAAGTTTCGGCGCTCTCTTCTCTGCTGATAGACGACCCCCAGCCATTTAGAATGTGAAGCCGTCTATTTTTAAAATAATGCAAAACTAAGCCACCAATGAAAATGTGAACAAACGACCATAAAATGACAGCCAATGCATGTTCAAATAAGATCTGTGATTGATTTTCGCGGCTCACTTCTGAGGGGAAATGTGGCTTGCTGCGCGCGCCCTAGTCAAATTTGTCAGTAAATAAACAACGACGCATGGGGGTGCTGGGTCTGCCAGGTGGAAAAAAAGAACTCTTGATGTAGATGTGCCCATAGCCTTGCCTACTTGGCGTGATGCAGATGACTGTGATGCGTGTTCATTGTATATGTACGTAGTAGGCATGGCAGAATTTAAATGCAGGTCTGTTGATTGTGTTGGGCTATAATATTTTTTCTATAACCTTGCGAGCCGCCAAGTCAGGCGTCGCGAGCCGCGCAATGAGTAACAGGGCTATAGCCTGATAAACCAGCCTAAATGTGAGACCGGAGTAATTTAGTCTGGCCCCGATGAATGATACCTCCGAAGATTGTTGATGAGAATAACCTGTTGTTTTTTCAAACTGTGCTGGTGTTCTGTAAAATACTCCTACATGCCAGATAATCCTACAAACCCCTATTGGGCATGCGCAGACCATGAAACGTCAACACCAGACTGTGCAATATGCGGAGAACAGATAAATACAGTACTTAAATTTACAATTTACACTACAAGTGTGTGTTTATTATCGTTATTTGTGTAGGTGTGTCTTAGAAATTGAAGTGCGACCCTGGCAACTTAGCTAACTGACTCAATATGCTAGCGGTTTTGCTAGCGGTTTTGCTAAGGTTTAATAAAAATCCTGGTTTTTGGTAGTACTTGTATCCATGACCATGCGATTTTATTTTCATATCTTTCATCTTGTAAATCTAACACCCTGTTTGGTGTTACTGTTTTGTATTTTACTGTAAACAATATTACGTAGGAAAATATGACAATGTAGTGCCGTTGATGTGCTTTCCCAACGGTGTTGCGAGGTTCGTCGTCACTCCCTCAAAACCCTGCCCGCTTTGATTCAAAATAAATCGCTGCGTTGTAATTGGTTTTGCCTGACTCAGGGGCAGGGCACAGCGTTCAAAACGTTCTCAGATCAGAGGCCAGACCCACTCGCAGCTGTGGCTACTCAGCCTAACAACCTTCACTATTGTCACTTACCGCATCACTCTGAGTTAGTGAACCTTTGACAAGGCTTTTTCCACACTCTAAAATTCTGGACTCTGTCCTTTTCAAAGCTTGCTTTTGCATGTTACTCCACTTGGACTGCTCCATTGTGAACTGTGGAACACCAAACATAAGATTTGTATTATCATCTGTAACATATTTCCAACTTAAACTATATTCTTTAGCTTAGTTTACTTTAGTTTAGTTAACTTTAGTTTAGTTATTCTTTAGCTCTTACCTTTCTCCTGTATTTCCAACCGTTTTCTAGTTATGGCAGTGCACATTTTACCTCCAAGCTAACAGTTAACATTGAGTCCTATGAGACCAGTTAGCCGCAAGCTAAAACCGTAAAACCCTATTATTTAACTCAAGGGGAGGTGTAAAATAAGCTTATTTCCAAAAAAGGGACAGTATCACTTTAAGGCTGATGATTAAGGGGTCTTACATACTAGGGCGGTAAAGCGTCGCAGAACGGCCGCGACTTTTACCGGCGAAACATATCTGTCCTTACACACCAACCGGCGGTAGTCGGGCATCAGCTGTGCCGCGCTGCATTTGGAAAATAGAACGCGACCGGCGGTGTCTCATTCAAATGAATGGCAAAGTAGCACGCTAGCTTTGGCTGTGGGGGGGTTTTGAACAGGACTTGCCGAGCATGCAGACGCTGTCAGTGTGCACGGCAGAGAAAAACACACCGGCCGAATCTAAGCAGAAAAACCGCATTCGTCACGCGTCCATTACGTCCAGCTTTGGTATGTTTGACCCCTAATTCTGGAGGGACGCTCACAGCTCTACACACCTTTCATTGAGGCATGAGGACATTAACCTAATCCTAATTGTGGGGCACCTTTCATGCATTTGGCCTAAGTACGACTTCAATTGGTTGACCATTCAGTCCCTTGTACCTGTCCTAGGTCATTTCCTCTGACATGCAAGACTACCATGTCTGGGGCAGATCTGTAGCGCAACAGGGAGTCCAGCCGAGACATGAAAGACCCCCATCGCATGCCTCCAACTCCAAACCAAGTTATTTCTGCCAGCCGGTCTAAGTTCGTATCCATACTCACCCTTGCCCTCTCAGATGCACAACGGCTGTAGCTGTCCCCTACGATCTACACACCTGGCCTAATGTTCTTGACATTGTTTTTCTAAACATAATGTAGGAGAGAGCAGGGTAATGTGAGCTTTGGTCAAGCTAAAATCACACATGCATGACCATTGGGGACCAAAAAAGCCATTTGGGACAAATACCACTGTTAAAAAGTGTATTACCAATTAAAACCATATATTTTATTATTACTATCATTATTATTATTTTAAATACATGTTTTAGACCCAATTATGCCTAATGTGTTTTATAAAAACGAGGAGAACTCCTTTTTTGAACATTAAGGCCATTTTCTGAGTGGTCTGCAATGTTTTAGAGTCCCCCTCGCCGTTTATTTCATGTTTGCTGCAGTCTCTGTTATTTATTTGGCTCGTTTGGATTTGATCTCAACCAGCTTTAGAATGGCCGTCTATGGGCACCTGCAACTCTGTTCTTAAAATCACCTTTAACATTTGTTTTCAAGAATATGCAACTCACCAAGTGTTCAGCAGTATTCGCTGGTGTTCCCTAACAATTTTTGTAGTGAAATATGGCATCTATCATGTTTTATGTGTGTGTAGCAATTTGTAAATTAAGTTTCACTTTCACATTCACTTTCTTTCACAAAATGGCAAAAATGACAGAAGCCATATTTCGCCTTGAAACGTGTTAGGGACTGCTAGTGAACACCCCTAACCACTTTGTGAGCTGTAGACTTTCGAAAACAAATGTTTTACGTGATTTTAAGATCAGAGTTGCAGGTGCCCATAGACGGCCATTCTAAAGCTAGTTGAGATAACAACATTCCCTTGGATCTAGTGGTGAGCGTTGCTGTTGAGACTTCAGTCACTCTTACAAAGGACGTTGCTACCATCGTTAGCAAAGACGCTTTCGAGAATGCCACCCCAAATGAAGATGAGAAATAAATTCCGCTTCAAACCAGGATTTCTTCGCTACCACTTTTTTTTTTTTGGAACGTTTCCGGTGAGCACCCTTCTTGCTCACCCGAAACGTTCCCTTTTTTTATTTATTTATTTTTTTTTAGTTGGAGCGAAGAAATCCTGGTCTGAAGCAGACTTTTCCCCTTATCTTCTTGCTTACCGATATCATTCCCCTTAAAGCTGGCACTGCAACATGCATACTATAATGACAGCCACTGCTTAAACTAAGTCAGAACTGAGATGTAATTTTTTTAAAGAAAAAAAATCCCCATTCATTTGACACAGATGTTAAGAATGCTACCAGCAGGGGCGATTAAATTACTTTCCCTCCCTATGGTCTAGACATAGCAGATTGTAATACTGTTTGGAGGAGAAAAACAAAACTATATGTAGTATTGTTTGAATGCTTCTCTGAATTGATATTTGTGACAGCTCTAAATGTGTGATTTGAGGTTAATCTGCTGACCGTTGAGTCAAGACGTGTTCACTTAGCAATGAGAGAATATAAATTACAGCCCAATGGCAGTAAAGATTGCAGCGATGGAAGTAATCTACTATGTAATGACTCGTTGGCGAGAGAAGAAACACAAGAGATCCGGGCTACTAGAGGCGATTTGAGCGACTTAAGCGTCAGTTTGTAGCTGGATTTGAGTAGTGAATATTATGTAAATGAGCTATGATGCGTTTCGGCGGGCGACAGCCATCACAGCAATGTCGAAATGCTTGCTATCTGGTTTTAACTGACCTACTCGGTCGCTTCTAGCGCTCATGTCGTACACTCCAGCAATGTCCTGTCGCTTAATCTTGTCACCGCTGGGGTGTTCGCCCGGTCAGGCTGTTCTGTCAGAAATAAAGGCATGAAAAGTCAAAATATCTTCTTTTTCTTGTTTGTAGAGATTGTGTGTGAGATGCGTTGCGTGTAGATAAGGGGGTAGGCCTCCCTTTCCACGAATAGACAATCATCAGTCACAGATGAGCAGAGGGGCACGGAAGAAAGTCCACATCCTCATCCTGATAGATGTACACACACACACACACACACACACACACACACACACACACACACACACACACACACTTGACATACAGATGACCTACATGTTCAACCTGAGATGAGAAGGCTTAGCTGTCAAGCTAGAATTGCTGAAGTGTTTTCTATTTATTTGTAGAAAATTTGCTGTAGGGTCATTCCAGCTGGAATCAGCAAATTTCTGAAAAATCTCCCACTCGACCCCCTCGGATTTGCCTGAAAAAAATGTATGTGATGGCTTAAACATCCAATAGATCATATCCACAATATCAGAACTCAGCTCTGGATACTTTTGGCACAAAAAATCTGTAAATAAGTACACCCCCTACGCTTGTTTTAGCGTCATTGCATGAGTGACCATGTTCAGACTCAATTATCTCCAGAACTATTTGTGTCAGATTCATTATATTTTCAGGGCTAAGAGTCCCAGACCTGAATATCATATATTACAATTTGCAGCACTGTAAGTCAAATCACACCGTAATAATGTGCCTCTACTTTTTGTAGATATCATATGTTCTAGGGTTTCCAAATGTCTGTAAAAACCTCAAAGTTCTACATGTAAGGTTCATCCTTGGTAAATGGTCTGATATGTACCATGACTTTCACATCATAGTATATCTAACAAAAGGCTCCAATGGTTGTTGAGATACAGAGGTCCAAAGATGGGAAAAAATGAATTTGCACCAATGTTTGGAGCAATATTTCCAATCTATGACACTAGCTAGGAACTTTCTGTTTGGTGTTTCTGAAAGAGGATGTTTTTTTTAACAACATATAAAAAAATTGGGATGGTGTTTTGCCTCATTCTTTTTATAACGGACTTCAAAATCTCAATTGGCTACAATTACTTGAAGCTATGAGGACCATGTCACCAACCGACTTGTCACAACTCTCAAATCCATGGCTCTGATGTCACCTTAATAGTGAAAACAAGATGGCTACCCTGTGAATGACACAGCAAATTCTAGGGAAACCATAACACTTGTAAATGAATTGATTGATGCCACACAGCAAGAATAGCACATTGCACATGGCTTTGATAGACATTAATTATTTTAATTGTAAAATAATCATCATCATCATCATCATCGTTTTAGTAGTAGTAGTAGTGGTAGTGGTAGTGGTAGCGGTAGTAGTAGTCTTGGAATAAAGTGATGAAATAGGAGAGGATTAAAGAATTGTAGCACTCTTGTTTGCAACAAGGACTCCCATCCTAACTAGTCTTTCAATCACCACCTGTAACTTTATATTTGCTATGAAGCTTGTGTCTTACTCGTTAAGTTATCAACTGTATTGCAAAATAACTTAATTCATACTGGCTAGAGATTCCCTCAGACAATTTTGACAGCATGGTCCTGGAGTTTTAGTTAGAAGAGTTTGCTTGCATGCAGTATTCAATATCAGGTGAATATTGAAGGCACAGAAGTTCATATTGGCACCAGACAACCACGTGGTTCTTGTCACATTGTTGCGATCTAATTCAGCTGCCACAAATTCTTTGTATGACCAGTGCATGTAAAGAAATTGACAATAAAACTTGTCTTGACTTGACTTGCATCATTATAATATTATACCGCTGTAATGCTGATAAGTGGATTGCAGGTAAGCAGCAGTGATTACAACAATCATGGTTTGGATACTTGTAGACAATGTTCATTACTTGTAAAGTTCATCATCACATTGATCCAGGTGAGATGATGGAAGCCGAAAGGAAGCTTTGCAGCATGCAAAAGCGTTCAGATATGGTGGTGGATTGGGGGCGGGGCACAGTTCTACAGTCAGGGTACCTCTGTCGTGGTGACTGTTGGCGGGGGTGGGACTGTTTTATGGTCGCATAGGAAAGTAAAAGTTGATTAGAGATGACACATAGGAGGAGACAGTTTGTAAAGAGGTATCCTGATTGTAGAACTTCCCGCCCCCCATCATCCTCCCCTGACCGAAGTGCCCTGAGCATGGTGGTGGTATCCTTACTGAAATCAATATCTATGTTGTCATTGTCCTTCAAGGTACCAATATCGTTGTACCTGTACAATGACAATAAAGTTTCATTCAAAGTTTCATTCAGGTGTTCCTCATTGAATTGCCAATGACGGATGGTTGCACACAACAATATGAATGCAGATACCTAATGCACCATCAATGACAATGGCAAGCTACCTTATAAAGTCAACTCATAAGATGCAGCTAGTGATTGAAAGTTGTAGAAAATAATTTGTCACAGGCCAGAGCATTAAAAGTTCCTGACTTGTTTAATACATTTCTTTTTTTTTTTTTCAAATATTAAATCACCATCAAGGAAGTCAAGGTTGCATCAAGGAAATCATATCAACACCTTGTTTTATTTCCAGAGGTTGTTTTTTTTATGACTTCTCTCAAAATGGTACTTCTCTCAACCATCTTGACTTCATTGCTAAGGTAGCGCCAGTGAGAACATGTTGCGTAGTTACTTGATCATCTGGCCGATAGTACACTTAAAAAGATGAGGCCAGAAGCCCAGAAAAAAATCAGAAATACTGAGCTGAACAAACAGCTTTGCCTGGGCCCGGGATAAAGTCGTCTGAAGAGACCCCTTCCCAATACATGCAATGTAATGAGTACCCAATCTTGATTCCCCCATGTCCTTGGCCCAGAACAATTCACCACTTCCGCTTCCCTCTGCACTATTTGATCACAGGCTTATGTCACACCGCAATGCGCTTTACGATCATTAAAAGGAATGAGGCAAAACACCATTCTATTTTTTTGCTATGTTGTTAATAAAAATATCCTCTTACAGACACAACAAAAACAAGTTCACAGCTGGTGTCATACTTTGGAGGTATTGCTCTAAAAAATGGTGTTTTTTTTTTTCATGACGCCACTTTGGATGGATTTGAGGGATGCATGCCACACTGCATTGAGATTTGAAAAGGCATTATACAAATAAAGGGGTAAAACACCATCCCAATTTGTAGATATGTTGTTAATAAGAATATCCTCTTCGAGAAACAACAAACAGCAAGTTCACAACCGCTGTCATACATTGGAAATATTGCTCCAAACAATGGTGTTTTGTTTCCTTCCCTTGATGCTGACTTCCTGGAACTATTTTGGAACTATGCCATTGGCTCCATGAGCCGCCATCTTTGTGTGAAAATGGAACACAAAAATCAAGGGGATTGGCCACCTTCTTAGGATGGAATTGAGGGTTAAGTCAGATATACTGAAATACTGAGCTGAACAAGTATAAAATCACCTATTTGGTATCAGAGATTTTAGGTTTTAGTGTACACTGACTTGGCTATTCATTTTAGGTGTAGTAAACCCAATTTTTTCTAAGGTAACAGGGCTCCTAAGGTACACCTGCATGTCACACAGGAATGAGTTTTTAAAATTCATTATAAAAATAATGGGGCAAAACACCATCCCAAATTTTAGATATGTTATGAATAATAATATTATCTTTCAGAGACACCAAACAGCAAGTTCACAACTGGTGTCATAGATTGGGAATATTGCTCCAAATAATGGTAAAAATTACTTTTTGCCCATTTTTGGACCTCTGCATCTCAACAACCATTGGACCCTTATATCAAATATGATGTGATGTGAAAGTCATGGCACATATCTGACCATGTACCAAGGATGAACCTTGAATGTTGAAATTTGAGGTTTTTATGGACATCTGAAAACCCTTGCAATTTTAATTTCAAAGAAAAGTAGAGGGCCAGTATTAAGGTGTAATTTGACATACAGTGCTGCAAATTGTAATGTATGCTCATCAGGTCTATGACTCTTAGCCCTGAAAAAATAATGGACCTACCACAAATAGTTTTGGAGATAATTAAGTCTGAATATGGTCACTCAGGCAGTGACGCCAAATCAGGGGGAGGGGGTGTCCTTATTTACATATTTTTTGTGGAAAAAGTATGCACAGCTGAAATCTGCAATGGTGGATATGTTCTATTGGATGTTGAAGCCATCACATATATATTTTTTAAGCAAATCCGAGGGGGGTCGAGTGGGGACCATTTGCTGATTCCAGCTGGAATGACCCTGTACAGTTCGATAACGTCCCTCCCCGTCATGTCTGGCAACTGTAATGACAGTCTTCAAGTGATACTGTCCCATTTTTGGAAATAAGCTCATATTACACCTCCCCTTAAATAATTGAGTTTTAACGTTCTCCTGTACTGTCAACCATTCTCTGAGTACGGAAGTGCAAATTTTACCTCCATGCTAGCAGTTAACATTGAGTCCCATGAGACCAGTTGGTGGCTAACTGGTCTCATAGGAGTCAATGTTAACTGCTAGCTTGTCATGTTGGACTTTTTTGACAAATGCGGGATGCTGTGGTGCGGCTGTAAGGCCCCCCCCACTTATGGGCTTGCATGCCCAGGGGCACCCAGGGTTCGAATCCGGCCTGTCTCATTTCCCAACCCTACCCCATCTCTCTCTCTCCACACTCACATCTTGTCACTCTCCACTGTCCTACCAGAAATAAAGGCCCAAAAAGCCTAAAAAACAAAACAAAAAGAAATGCAGACAAACTTGTCCAACTAGTTAGAACTGAGAGTGTCACAACTGTACAGTCACCGTATCTGTCAGTTACATGTACATCATTGGGGATTACATGGTTGTTGTTTTCCCCGTTGGCTATGGGGCACCTAAGTCTCCAGCCCTTCCGGGTGGCTTGTGGGGCTGGGAACGCAAACAGTTTTGACTGGGCTGTAATGGACTGATCAAAGCTATTTTCCGACCCACCTCGCATTTCCCCGTCGATCACACATATGCTGTGCCTCAGAATTAATAACAACCAAAGGTGTGCTTGTTCACTTCACATGACAAGCGATTTTTGAGTTGTGTGTGTGCTAAAATATGTAATTATTTGGACTACACAACAGACGTTGCATGTCCGACGTGCAGCCACTTAAGCCACGGTGCAGCGGTAGGGTTGGCTGTGCCTCGGTTCACGTCAGATATGCGAGGCGCACGTGTAGTCTCTAACACAGTTTTGCACTAAAGCTAAAATAACGTTTCTTGCGTGTCGAAAATGAGTGGTCTTACGACGCAAATCCAAACCTTTCAAATTCACTGTCATCATATGTGAAATCCGGAGCACATGCCAAACGGGATGAGGATTTAGCTTGACTCGCTCCATTAAAGAAACACTATGCAACTTTTTCATAGTCATGAAATGGCTTGGAACTCAGGGCTTTGCTTGACTGACCCGTTATGGCGAAAATGGGAATATTTCCATCACCATCTGGTGGTTCTGCTCCGAAACAGCACTTGCAGTTTTGCCTGGAGGCGCCGCGCCCTTTGTTGTTGTGGAATTTGTGGCCGCTAGGGGCGTCTAGATTTCTATGGTGTATGAGTGGAAAGAATGAGAGACCCATTCATCCCCTTCGTTTGCTAACTAAGCAGCAGCAGCTAGCTGAAAGCTGGCTACTGGCTATCTGATTGTAAAATATCACGCTGGCATGCAGCGAAAACAACGAATGGGACTGCAAATAAATCACGAGCTAATTGAGATGAAAGGTTTGGACAGGCAAATAAATCGCTTATGTGAACATTGGAAAAGGGCTTCAAAACGGAGAGAGCCGAACGCCAAAAGAGCAAATATGTGGGTTTTATCACTCATTCACTGCACTGGGATATATGCATTAGCATTCTCAAAGTCCACGCCACCTCGTTTTAGTTTACAAAGCTACACAAATGTATACGAGTTGAAATCTGATGGCGCACATTTTACTGTATGTCAAAGGACATAATCAGTCGAGCGAGGCTAAAAATGTTGTTGTCGATCAAGAGGAAACAAAACGTGATCTCTAGCCGGCTTATGGGTGTCCACTTTCACTTTCAACACCACACAAGATAAAAACGCGTCTTTTCACCTCGACTTGGAAATCAAATCTTTATTATTACAACAAAATAAGCAATAGCCTTTTGTCTCCTCGTTCTCCTAATGTACAGGTACTATATAATTACTGGAAATGTGAAATAAAGACGGGGATATCTGCCGGGAACAAGTGGATCAAATAATAGTATCCATCTGAAGGAAGTGCAAACGTGATTGCAGTTGTGTGAAGTGAATAGACGAAGCAGCGAACTCATAAGCAAGGGGAGAATCGCTGATAAAGCCCCAAGTGGAGAGAGCTGAATGCAAGGAAGAGAATCTGGCTAATTACAGAAGACGAAGAAATTTAATTCGCACATAATCTAAGCCAATGTCTGTCTAATTTAGTTCAATGCACATTTTCGGCAGAACCACTAGAGGCCGCCATAAAGTTGTTTACATCGGTGTGTTTATGTCAAAGTTGCATTGGATATCTTTAACTCGCATTCAAAATTTTGAGCGCTCCAACCCCACGGATCGGAAGTAGAAGGGCGTGACTTAGGTGCCCCATTGGGGCAGAGGGGACCAGCCAGTTTGCATCAGTGTTGCCAGATTGCAGTTGGGCTATCTGCGGGTTGAAAATGGGTAAAAGGGGCGTTTGGGCGGGTTTTTCTGCAGATTTATGGACCTAGAAATCAATAGAATTCGGTCCAAATTTAGGGCTTCCAGGTAAGATGGATTTTAAACATATCTCGGTGCATTTCTTGAAACCATAGTTAGTACTTTGTTGTTTGCAATGCAATTTCCCATTGCCAACTACTGAAGTTGCTAACTGGCAAACAGCTACACTTTCGAGAAACGCACCCCTGGCTACCCTGGTTTTCTTTTCTTCAGTGTTGGTTTCCTGGCAAGCTGTCTATGTTGTGAGGAGCTGGGCTTGTTTGTATAAATACCTTTCTGTAACTTGTGTAAGTCTGTGATTATTATGAAACTTCGCCACTAACCTTTTTTGAGAAGGTCAGACAGTAACGCATGAATGTTATGTTGAAGAATTTTGACAGTTTGACACAGTTTTTGTCAGTCAGTTTCAACTGTAACCTTTCTTTATCCAGGAAATCCCAGTTCAGACTACAGTATAGTGTCTTTTCTGCCAGGGAGTTCTGGACCAAATGGCAGACAAACATATCAACACATAAATAAGGAAAATAAACTTACTGTATATTTAATACAATAGTAGATAAAGTTCTGTGGAACAACTCTAAGCAATTGTATTCCTTTGTGGAAGTACGTATACAGTGACTCATTCTGTTTGAGAAATTGTTGTATTCCGTGTCACAAAACTCAATGCCATATGGAAAGGATCTTGTAAAATCATAAACAAGTTTTGTACAAGTTTTACAAATTCTTGAAGATATTTATGACAGTGAAAACTGAACGCGTCTATGTTGCTCACTAGATTCTGGTGCAGTTGGTTAAGCGGTTCCTACAACTTATAGATTAAAAAAAAAAATTAAAAAAAAATAGGCCACCGAATGGCAGATAAGCGAGATAACGGCCTTCGTGGAGCACCAGTTCCACGAAGTCAATGGCTTGGCGCTGACAATAGCGGCAGAGTTCTAAGTCCCTGCTTAACAATTACCTTCGTGGAACTTGTCACTTCGTCCTTATCTGGCGTTAGGGTAGGGTGCAATTGGGAACACTTTCTAAGAAGCCCATATCTTGTTTTTAATGTGTGGTCTTTATGACAGGACAGTGAACGTGGTGACAGGAAGCAAGTGGGAGAGAGAGACGGGGAAGGGCCCGGGCGGGGAACCCAGGTCAGCCGCATGGTAGACGAGTGCCCCTACCGGTTGGCCACGGCAGCAGGGCCTTGGTACCACTTTCTACACTCATAACGCTTCATGATGGAGTATATCAACAGTCATGAATAACATGAATAACAATAACTTCTTCCCTGAAGAAGGTCGGATGAGCAAAACGTGTTAAAGTTTGTTGGTGGAATGGACAGTGTGCGGAATTTCTTTTCACTTGAAAGCCTTCCCACTACAAATAGTGTGTACTGCACACACTGACAAGAGTTGCAGGTGAAGATTGTTCACACTTCCTTGGAGAGGTGCAGGACAAAGGCTGACTCCTGTTTGTGGTGTATTTATTTCATGGCTGGATTCTGACCTGGGAGCGGCAGGTCTCTGTAGCAGGATAAACGATCACACACACACACACACACACACACACACATAGGGTGTGCACAGTGTCGTGTGTGTCTCTGTGTGTAATGCAGGGTTCCCACACCTTTTTCATGAACACATTCAAGCACTTTTTAAAGATGCGTTTTTAAGATGCAATTTCCTGCATTTTAATCAATTTTAGGGTGTCTAATGGCAAATCCCATCTGACATCTCACTCCCTGAGATTTCCGATGTGTCTGAACAATCTATTTCTATTATTTGGCTTACTGAGTTTGACTTGACACAAATTTCAAGCATTTTCAAGCACTTCACCAAATTTCAAGCATTTTCACAACCTTGAAAACACTTAATAGGAATTCAAGCACCAGTGGGAACCCTGGTAATGGCATCTCTGTGTGTGTGTGTGTGTGTGTGTGTGTGTGTGTGTGTGTGTGTAGGCAGCTGCATCATATCACCGCCAGGCAGGATAGCCTGGCCAGGAAGGCTCTGACCTCTCCTCGTATGGATCACACACACACACACCCACACACACCCTCACACACACCATCACTGACCTCTCCTCCGCATATGGATCACACACACTCTTCATTACTGATTGCCGTCCTACTACATCTGTTTCTGGCTCAGATTACATTCGTGGTTCAGCCCCGCCCCTTACCTATAAGACCCAGATCAGAGTAATTTCACTTGGCCCGACTCCCTCGCTCGAGGAGGTGAGACACACCTCGGGACGAGTCTCCTTGGAGACGTCTATTTTAGAAATTATTGAAACTGTAAGTTATCTTGGCCAGGTTAACACTACGGTCGATATATTTCTTCCTTCAACTGGTTTTCGTTCGTTATTGCATCCTTCTGCAATATTTTGAGTAACGCTACTAGCCTACTCCATTGCCAGGACAAAGGCAATGTCGGACGCGCGCATCCCGCAGGACGCAGCGCTTGGAATAACGGTTTGAGTGAACAGTTGTTTTCGTTTTACTGGTACCGAAATCAGAGGATACTGGCCTAGGAGTTAAAGAATACTTGGCAGAGACCCCGAAGTTCTGGTACCGTTGCTACGAAGTTGGCCTCCATTGAGAGCGCGTGGCACAAACCTCGTGCATCCCCTCTCACTTGGCCCTCGGAAGAAGACACTGAGAGCTCATCGGATTCACACAACGAAATACCCTTTTTCTTTTCCTTGTTCAACGAAGCAAGACTCTTTGGACATAATGCTACCTCGCGCGCCGGAACCGCGCTGGTATCGCTCGGACACACACACACAGGACCTGAGCGTCTAAGAAAGAGCAAAGGGTTCTCCTCCAAGCTAGCAGTTAACATTGAGTCCTATGAGACCAGTTAGCCGCCAACTGGTCTCATAGGACTCAATGTTAACTGCTAGCTTGGAGGTAAAATTTGCACTGCCATACCCAGAGAACGGATAAAATTACAGGAGAAAGGTAAAGGTAAAATCCTATTATTTAACTCAAGGGGAGGTGTAAAATAAACTTATTTCCAAAAATGGGACAGTATCACTTTAAACAAAGGTCGGTATTCTCTGGTCAGCTTGAATTATTATCTTCGAGATAGTTTCTCGCTTCATCAGCTGAAAGCTTAACACTCCTCCTTAAATCCAGGAGCCATAAGCCAGAGCTGCGCAGAATAATTTGAGCCATAGTTCATACAGAACATACATCTCTCTCTTGTTCTTCCCCTGTTGCTTCACAGAAGCGCTCAGCAAGGCACAGAGCGGCGCCCCACAGAGCGTGCGCCACTCTCTCCCTTTGTCTCTCTCTCTTTCTCTCTCACACAGAGCGTACACACACACACAGCGCATCCTTCATACACCCGTGTACAAACCCCAACTCCGGTGAAGTTGGGACGTTTGGTAAACTGAGAATAAAATCAAAATGCTATCATTTTCAAAACATTCAATACATTCCTTAGATGGAGAATAGTGAAAAGACAACATGTCAAGTGTCAAAGCCGAGCAAAAATATTGTTTTAGGGGACATATGCACTCATTTCTTATTTGATAACAGCAACACATGTCAAATAAGTTGGGACGGGGATCAGTGAAATGTTATAAACATCAAATAAGATAAAACAACAAGGAAGAACATTTCAAAATGAATTGTACTGATGAACAATTTGAGTGTCCAGGTATAAGACAATCACAGAGAGGCTGAGTCACTCAGAATTAAAGATGCAGAGAGAACAATTACCATAGTTATTACATAAAGTTTTGAATTCCCTTGATTTACCGTGATTGAGTGTATATAAGACATATTTTTGTCATTAAAATCATTGTATAGGTTCATGACATCATGAAATAAATATTGGCTGTAGTCTCACTCTAGCACACCGAGCATTACAGCTAGTGAAAACTTGACCATATTAAGGACGCTTCATGTGTGCAAATGATAGAGGGGTTTAACATTCCCCTATCCACCCGAGCTCACTTGAAATAGACCCAGAAGACATGGGAAACCCTCCTTTGCTTACAGAAGTCTGAAGAAGTCAATTCTTTTTGAAAATAATAGAGTCTTGCACATCCTGTGCTACAGTAAAAATTGAACATGCAACTTGTGTTAGTGCTAACTTCAAAAGTCAGCCTCCATGATGCTATGGGGGTGCAGTAGTACATTGGTTAAGCTGTTCTAACTTACCTGTAGAATTGAATACAGTACTGAAGGAAATAAATGGGTTTTGAACAGCATGAAAAGCCACTTGTGCATTATATTTGAAGGGAGACCTTCAATTACTGCCACACAGTAAGGACAAATTGCATTCTCTACTATGTTTTAACAACTTAACTCCAACATAAGGACCAGCAGGACATAAAATGGCTGGCTTTTGGTCAAGACCTGTCACACTGTAAACACTACAGAAAGGAAAACATTGCAAAACATGACAAGGAATACACCTACCATTTAAGCTGTTGAAATCATGTCCAAGATAGGAATCAACACTGTTTTTATATAAAATCATCTCATCAGTTAATGCTATTAACTGTTCAGTTTTGTCCTTTGTTTTGTTTTTAGTCTTCCTTGACATTTGCTGCCTTTTATTGTCCCGTCCCAACTCTTTTGAGACGCGTTGGATTTACAAATTCAAGAATATCCCCCAAAACAATAATTTTGGTCAGTTTTGATGGCTGATATGTTTTCTTTGTACCATTCTCCAACTAATTATAGAACCAGACTTTTTGAAAATGGCAGTATTTTGTTATCATTCACAATGAACCTTGCGTCCTCCCAACTTAGTTGGAGTTTGTACATATTGTATATTTTACTTAAGTTCTTATGCCCTGCAAATCACATCGGCTGCATCAGTGTTATGACCGGATGATGCTTTTATAATAAATGTGCATTGTGGTGAACCGTGATTGTCTTATTTGAACAATTTCTACGAAGTCAACCAGAAAAGAATTCACACAAAACCTTCAGATTATTACTCAATAATGGTCATGATTTTATGAGACGGTCATGAAACGTGGTTTATGCAATCATTAATTACACAATTGACGATTCCATAAGTACACACCTACACATTATTGATGCCCAGAAGAGTTTAACCCACTCCTCGTGCATCATTTCTTATACTTTTATTCCTCTCATATTGTAATGACACATTACATATTTGGAACCGTGCAAGAATTTTATACTTAATAATGTAATTATAATTACATTACTGTACTTCCCTTTCATTAATGGTGCAAGCCGTGCAAGAAAGTAATTCTTTGCACACCCAATATTGTAATTTCGATTGCATAGCTGCAATAGAACCTACATTTTGGTCGCCCCTTTGTGAGGAAGTTTATTCCTCACACCAAATGTGAGTTATACCTACACAGTGATGGACGGGTAACAAGTGATCAATAATAGATACAGTACAAAAGAACATTTAACATTTGACATTTTGACATAGCAATGGCCCCACGAAGGTAGATTGGTGCAGTATGTACACACACACACACACACACACACTCACTCACTCTATCTCTCTCACACACACACACACACACACTCACTCACACACACACACACACACACACACACACACACACACACACACTCACTCACTCACTCACTCACTCACTCACTCACTCACTCACTCACTCACTCACTCACTCACTCACTCACTCACTCACTCACTCACTCACTCACTCACTCACCCACTCACCCACTCACTCCTCACACACACACACACACACACACACACACACACAAGTCATCTCTGATCAAGAGTGTTCCTCTGGTCTCAGCAGTGGACTGGTGAGGAGACCCTCACACTTCATCCATCTCCACCAGTGACCTCTGGGGTCATGAGAAGGAGGGCTAGGGTGTGTGTGTGTGTGTGTGTGTGTGTGTGTGTGTGTAGGGAATCCAACAGGGGGGTCAGTTGTGCCGGGCCCGTGTTGCGATCAAAATCCTACTGCTCCAGGCACTCCACAGAGAAACACAGCCAGACTACTGTAGTGGAGCCAATACTTTGGCAGAAGTACGTAGGATGGCTCACGAGGCTACCTTATACTGTAGGTGCACTGTGATAAATATATATTTTTTAGCAGTTTTTTTTTCATTCAGAATTCTTTTATTTTTATATTCTTAAAGAATTTCCTACATCACTGTTTTTGGTTCTGGGACTGCAATTTTCACTTGATTTGTAGAATTGCGCATAGCAAGACCCAGTAATTGTAACGGTCAGTTTGTTTAAAGGTGCATGTGTAATATTTTTAGTAGTTTATTCATGCCAGAATTCATGCTGCCCATTCACAAATGTTGCCTTTTTCACAAATACTTACCAACACCATCAAAAGTATTCATTATGACTGGAAAAATTCCATTCTGAATTTCAAGAAATAGACATTTTTAGCAGTATAACATATTCCAAAACTTATTGTACTTTGGTCATACTAGTAAATAGTAGTTTATTATTTATTAAATATTCATAAAAAGATCAAAGTTGGCAGTAGACAGACATCACAGCTTCAATGAGCAGCATAGCTGTAACACCTAATCTGGCCACCATCCTACACAGTGCACCTTTAGTGACAAAGGTCATTGGGTGACCTACATATTAAGTCTATTTATGAGCATGGTAAGGCATATAGCTGTAAGTTAACCCATCCCAATAGTACACTGCCCTGAAGTCGCTCTAACAGTACCATGACCACGACCACAGATCTGTCTGCATCTCACAGGCTTCGAGGTGCAGTTGGTTGCTTACTGACTGCCAATGTTGTTTGGAAGGAATAGGAGTGTTTTCTGTCGGCCAACAACAGTATAATTACAAATTGATTGAGTAGTGGTTTAAAGACAATCGGGTCATATTTCTTAAATATTTTATCTACGGGCCGCACTGAATGAGGAGGCGGGCCGCATGTGGCCCCGGACCTCCCTGTTGCCTATCCCTGGCTTAAATACAAGGTACACCGTGTAAGGTTTTTAGTAGTTCATTTCCAGAATTCATGCTGCCCATTCATAAATGTTGCATTTTTCATGAATATTTACCACCACCATCAACTTCTAAGTATTCATTATGACTGGGGCAAATTGCACTTTTAATACATGAAAAGGGGGATCTTCTCCATGGTCCCCCATTTTGAATTTCCAGAAATAGCCATTTTTAGCTGCCAAACGTACGTTGCTAGTGATTTTGTAGAGATTGTGTCATGCTACGAGGGTACATAAGAGGCTAGGCCTCCCTTATCAGAAATTGATAATCCCTTTTCAGGAGTAGATAATTATCATGCTGTAAGCCATGTGTGGCTAGTGAGTGTGTGGGTAAATTAGAGCAGTGGGCCTCCCTTCCCAGGAATAGGTAATTTCTTTTCAAGAATAGATAATTATCAGACAATTACAGTTGAGCAGGGTGGCACAGGGGAAAGTTCACATGCACATCCTGATAGATGTTCACAAACACACACGCACGTGCGCACACACACACGTGCGCGCACACACACACACACACACACACACACACACACACACACACACACACACACACACACACACACACACACACACGCACATGCAGAACACTCACAAGCACATGCACATGCTTCTAGCAAATGAACATAAGACATGTTTGACATACATGAGATAAGGTTTGCCAGGCCAGATACATGCACTTAATGTTCTGAATTGTGTGTAGCCTATAGTATATAATACATGTATTGAAATTAATTATATCTGACCCACCACAGTGAACACCATTAAAAGACAGGTTACAATACATTGTAACTTAAGTTACTTAGCATTGTAACCAGGTAAATATTACAGATGTTTGCCCATGCCCTGTAATGCCTTACATTACTGCGTTAGGCCTACTGCAAAAAGTAGCCTACTGCATTGTGGTGTTCCAACACACAGGAATAGTATTTTACTTGTGATACTTTTATTTTGGTACTGGTGAACAATGAGTTCTTATTGGCTGTTCTGTGAGGTAGAAATTGTACTGTACCTCTAGGTGCTGGCTCCCTCTCTCTCCTGCCCCTGCCGTGTTAGGTAGTGCACCGATGTACAGTGGCTATGGTTATCAATAAACCCAGTTAAGTGTTATCTTGCATGTCCGCCGTCGTGTCCTTCCAGTTGTCTGCTTAAACAATTTAACTACGTGTGTAGCAATACACCACATGCATTACAGTCATTCATTACTTTTGTAACTAGTTACTCCCAACACTGGCCATCACTATGACAACTTCGCGAGGAACAAGTGCGGCCTTGCGTCAGGAGAGCCTATCTCACGCCTTTCGTAAAGTCTTCACGAAAATAATAGAGTAATTTTCGCGGTGCATTCACGTTATTGCCCCCCTTTCGTAAAGTCTTCACGAAAATAATAGATTAATTTTCACGCTGCCTATTCACTTGAATTGCCCCACTGCTGCTATGGTTATCCAAACGTCTGCAGGGGCGGGGAGGGGTGCTGACAGAACACTGCTGATACACTCGGGACTCACTAATTCGACGCCCTTTCGGTACTTAGGCCTTATGTCCCCTAAACCTAAACCTAAACCTAAACCTAAACCTAACCTTAACCCTACTTAACCCTAAACCTAACCCTAACCTTAACCCTAACCTTGACCCTAAATTGCTTGTTTGAAATGTTTGATTACCATGTGACGGTAGGCTACCGTCGGGCAATTCAAGTGAATAGGCAGCGCGAAAATTAATCTATTATTTTCGTGAAGACTTTACGAAAGGCGGGCAATAACGTGAATGCACCACTAAAATGACTATTTTTTTTCGTGAATACTTACACGAAATGAGTGAGATACGGTGGGCGTCAGACAGGTCACCTCGCGAGCGCGCAACCCCAAATCTTGCTGCAAGTGGCATGGGTCAAGCACAACTGACGCGGAAGTTGTAGGAGTGCACGAACACGGGTGTGACCGCTCTATTTAATAATTAATTAAATAAATAACATAATTCAAATAAGACAAATTAGAGAGTAGGCGTACAGTAGTTTTATTTCCGTGGATCAGACAAAGCATTGTCAAAATAATGTTCTGATTTCAAATTATTATCATACAACAGATAATAATGGCGAGGGCAAGAGATTGTCTTGTCCATATAATAATCACTAAGTTGAGTGTTAAAACCTGGACATGATATGAACGCTAAAAGCTTTATTCTTAAACGATATGAACGTCTAATGGTAACGTGCTGATGCATGGAAAGCGCGAGGTGGGAAAAGTTTCAAAAGACACTCGTCAATCTGCTTTTGGTCACATTCACTTTCGACAATTCAATGGAAAACTTGTGCATGCAGACAATTTGGCGGTGATTTGTACAGCTGCAGCTTAGATATTGGCGTCAACAAACCATTTGGATAATTTCCATAAAAGGTAGCCTATCTGGACTGGTTACCTAGCTGGCGCCGATTATTACCAAAAGCGCTACCAGTGTATTTAATGTTGCGTCACACTTAATTGCTGCGCATTCTCTCACGGCAGCCTGTCGCAGAGAGATATCCGCGCCGACAGTTTTGATTTTGGCTCCGACGGGTTTAATAGGTCTGCGCGCACTTGTATTGTGTTTCGGTGATTTGGTAATTCCAATCAGCAGACAGACACGATGGAGCCAAGAAGACTCTATCTAGGCTACTTTTTAACATAGTAATAAACTTGACATGCAGACAAACTTGTCACACTAGTGAGATCTGAGTCTGTGCAGCCACAACTGTACTGACGTGACACAACTGATCTGTACAGTCAACATCGTTGTTGTTTTCCCCGTTGGCTATTGTGGCAGAGGGGAGACGCCGGTTGTCTTTTCTTCTGCGTTATTTTCCTGACAAGCAGTCTATAAGTTGGGACGTGCTGGCCTTGTTTGTAAATGCCTTTGTGTCACGTGTGTAAGTTCGTGATTATTATGTAGCTTCTATTTCAGCACTAATCTACTTTCAGAAGTGTAACGTGAGCGTTGATTAATACTTAGAAAATAACTTACGGATTAGTACAAGAATGTCACAGTAGGCCTAATGCCTGAATGGAATGGAATTTTGACAGTTTGACACGGTTTTGTCAGTCAGTTTCAGTACAACATTTGTTTATCCAGGAAACTGTCCCTCTGAGACTATAGTGTCTTTTCTGCCAGGGAGTTCTAGTCCGAAATGGCAGCCAAACAAAAAAGTTCTAGACATAAACACATCAGGTAAACAGACAAAATGCAGTAGCAGCTACAAGTTTGTGGAATAACTGTAAAAGCTATGGTTATAAAGTCCACAGGCGGCGTACTATACTACACAAACCAGGATTCCCCCCTGCACGTTAGGCCTATTTAAAAGGTGTCCACCTTTACAACTGACTCCACCTTTACTAGATCCTTTTGATGTTTACAAGGTCATTGGGCGACCTAATTTATTTTTGCATAATAATTTATTTATTATTGCATTTTTCAACATTATAACTATTTTTTGTTGTTTTATACTTCCCAGTGGGGAACTGACTCAAAGACCTAGAAGATTGTTGTTGTGTGAAAGAGGGAGCACAGAAAAAAATAGTGTGTCATGCCCCATGTAAGGGGAGTCTTGGCTTGAATCTACAGGTATGTAGACAGGGTTGCCAGATGAGGCTGATCATTTCTAGCCCAAAAAATGCTCAAACCCGCCTAGAAGCACAAAATCCCACACAATTCTATTGATTTCTTTGGCAAAAATTGGGTGGATTTTCTGCTGAATGCCGTTTTTACCCGCACACGGCCATCATAAGCAGTCCAATATGGCGGGAAACAGCCCAATATGGCAACACTGTATGTAGACGGCCTCGACATGGTAAAGTTTGGGAACCCCTGCAGTAGGGCACTGGGCTGCTATGCTGGCGACCCGGGTTTGATTCCGGCCATTAATGGCTTAAAGGGACACTGTGTGAGATTTGTAGTTGTTTATTTCCAGAATTCATGCTGCCCATTCACTAATGTTTCCTTTTCCATGAATACTTACCACCAGCATCAAATTCTAAGTATTCATTATGACTGGAAAAATTGCACTTTTCATACATGAAAAGGGGGATCTTCTCCATGGTCCGCCATTTTGAATATCCAAAAATAGCCATTTTTAGCTGCAAAAATGACTGTACTTAAACCATACTAGAAAATATTTGTTTATTAGTTAGTAAACTTTCATGTAAAGATCAAATTTGGCAATAGGCAGCCCAGTTTCAATGAACAGCATAGTTGCAGTACCTTTTTTGACCATTTTCTGCACAGTGTCCCTTTAAAGACCATATGACACTTGGGAAATATTGTAATATACACAAACACATTGAAAGTAAGCATAAAATATAGTCACTTGAAGTTGGCTTTGATCATTATGATGGAAAACATGATGTTTTATGGCCTTTGAACAGCGAGATTTTTGACATCTGCTGGCGCGCTTCCCACAAGTCCGTCACGTGACCGATGACGCACGCTCAGGAATCTATAGGCCTATCAGGACTGTCTTGACGCCTGTCAGGATTACCTGTCTGTCACAACTAACATGGATTCCGTAGTGGGTCTAGACAACTCATCTGACGCATACTCGGAGCCTGAAACATTTTTGAAAGTAGAAGAGTCCGACCCGATACTGGAAGATAGTGGTGGAGGCATTATGCCCTACAGATAGGCTACGAGCCGTATCTGGATGAGATGGAGCGACGAGGCTCCGAAAGTTCGGATGGCGAAGCAGAAGGCGCTGTCGGTGGTGCTGCTGTGACAGACCGACGTCGGGGTGCCAAGAGACGTTGGCAGGCTACAGCGCGTGGAATGGTAACTACCTTCTTGTTCATTTTCCTGACAATGAACCGAGAGTAGACTCCGTAAGGTAGTGTAGGCCTACTTTGTTGTGATATCGTTTGTTTGTACCATGGAGCATTTGTGTGCAGTCTACTTCTCACATCCCAAAAGTAGCCTAATAGCCATAGGGGACTGTACCGATCGCAAAATGATTTTACGTCTCAGTGCCTCATTGTCTTCATCTTTATGTAGTTAGGCCTATATTATTATTTGTTTTTTTTTTATAAAGGAACACCAAGGCCGTCAGACCAATTACGCAGTTTGCCCTGCGCCATGGCTTGGCTCCAGTGCCTTTCCTTCCGCGAATAGGCTACTCCGGACTTTTACGCGAATCAACACTCGACATTGACACTTTGTGAAGTTCTGTGATTATTTCCAACACTCTTGCCTTTATCTGTCGCATTGTAGGTGTTCTTGTGGGAGGTGTGCGCCGATGCAAACAGTAAAGGACTCTGTGTGCTGCCGTGAGCAGCCCAAAGTGTGCGCCAGGAGAAAAGAGGAGCGGGAACACACATCCGCTGCGTAACAGAACATTCTGGCTTTCAGCCCGTTTGTCTGAACGAGCACGTTCTCCGCACCGCATATTTCCACTACCGGCAAGACTACGGGGACGTAGAGGGAACGAGTGAGTAGCCTAGTCATATTGTAAAACCATTTGTATGGAATAGTAGGAACCGTATGATTTCATATCAATGATGTAAACTTGTCATGCAGGCCTACATCTAAAACTCATCTGTTTTTTTCTCTCTTCTGATCATCTATCAACTTTTAGATACACTGCATATAGACAATTTCTTAGATTTTGCTATGACTACCTGGGAATACACGCCAAGGTCCCCTTACCTTCCTTTGTGGTGTGGTCCATCCGGAGAACTTTTCCCTCTACAGATTACAGGGGGTTCCAGGACAACAGCCCGTGATGTTGCTCATGCACAAGTGTTGATAAATAAATGACAATGAATGTCAATACATGTTACCTGTAGCTTCACATGAATTTGTCTTCATTTTGCAACTCACAACAGCGTACAACAAATAGCCCTAGGGGGCGCCAAACACAACCACACCAGTGGCGGTTTTAGAAAGTCTGAGGTCCTAGGCAAAGAACAGTTTCGAGACCCCACGCCCCTTGGCCTAGGTGACACCAAACATACAACTTCAGCAGTGGCGGTTTTAGGAAGTCTGAGGTCCTGGGCAAAGACCACATTTGAGGACCCCCCCCACACACACACACACCCCACACACACACACACACACACACACACACACACACACACACACACACACACACCACCACCAGCATCAACTAAGATGTAAATGTATTGGATTTATTTTATCTATTACTTTTTGAGAAGAGACAAGTCAACTTCTTGGGAAACAAACAGTTGAACATTTTTCTTTTAGCGTTATTCCAGAGACGAAATCCTGAAATAAAGTGATGAACCATTGGAACATTCTTGTACAAATTGTAATAGTCTTGACTGCATCAACCATTCCCATCCTGCTTAGATGTATAATCCCTACCTGCTCCTTCAAGCTTACTTTTACAACTCAGTTCTTTGCTTATCAGTTCACTTGATGTCATAATAAATATAATGAGAGTTAATATTTGGACAATTGTATAGTGTTATGATTCGACAAATGTTCTTCCATACTAATTATATCCAATGAGGATGTCTCAAGCAATGCACATCAGAGTTAAAAGCACATTGAATGATTCAACATCAGTGGCCTCATGCCATGCTCAGGCCATCACAGTCATGGAAGGTAGAGGGGTGGAACAGTTAGTTGGTCAGGGTACCTCCTTTACAAATTGTCTCCTCCCTCTGTACACCATCTCTGGTGAACCTTTGCTCTTCAACATGAGCATAAGGCAGTCCCACCCCCCAAACTCCTCCATGACCGAGACACATGCAGCCCGCCAGGGCCCCCACATACAGCCCGTTAGGGCCCCCATTACCTAAAGGAGGGCCCTTGGACTAGTTGCAAATGCCCTAATTGTCCTCCTTATAGCTCTGTCCCTGATCATTCATTTGAGCTTTTTCACCATATAACTTGGCAGTTTTGATAGGTACTGTTTTTTTTTAAACTTCTGAGAGTTGTGATTGACCAATGACTGAGGCAGGAAGACAGAAATGACGGGGATAGGGTATGGAAAAATCTAATTTTGCCCCATAAAATTACTTGGGCATTTTTGCTAGCAAACTGACAACTTACACCTTCACCATGGAAGCTTATCGAGTAGTCTTTATCATGTGGTGTCCAAGATGTTGTGCAGTACTTCTGGGAAAATACAATGAAAGCCCACATGGGTATTGGGGGGCACTGTAGCAAAACAGACATGAAATGAGTGGGTAGGATATTCAAAATATCACCTCAAGGTCTCTCCATCTCAAATGACTAAAGCACATATTACACACCCTGTAATAACCTTTTTCAGAACCCCAAGGAGAGGATGGAGCAGGTGGTTCCCAACACAGTAGATCAATGCACTCAACAGAAAATATGAAAATAAATGTGTTTATTACATGCAGTCCAGCTCTGTCCAATTTTAAACAAAAGTATGAGTACATGTGTGGTGTAATTACAACAGTAGCACATAACACATAACTGTAACACTATGTATGCCATTGTACCATATGTACAGTGAGACTGTCTACTAAAAAAACACTAAAAACCTAACAAGGACCTGGCCTGGTTCACACCAGATGGTGTGTGTGTAGCTTTGGCGCCCCCTGCTGGAGCAGAGCTACACATACTATCACCGCAAACTCAATCCAACCAGTGGAGAATCAGCTGAACATACGACAAGTACATTGGTCTACTTTTTACTCAGATAAGTCACCTGAGTTGGAACCATTTGTATGCATAAGTGTGAAAAAAAGAGAGAAAAAAAGTGTCCTTCCAACACACCCTGTACTGTGGTTTTGGAATTACCTGCATCAAACTTTTGGTAATGTATTGAAGGGTTGTTTGTGGCGCTAAAGCGTGTTGTGTGTGTGTGTGTGCTGACTGCTGCCCTCTTATCCGGCTTTTTTTGATGCGCTCAATGGCTCTGGAACAGGGGATAGGTCTGGAATGTCAAAGTCATCACAGCTGTAGTCCTCACCTCGACACATGGCCTCCACCATCCGCATCAGCTCTTCAGCATAGCCTGTTGCAGAGGAATATGGGGACAAGGTTCAAATTAATCCTACAATAGATATAGCACACGAGTACATCTCAAATCCTAATCTTATCTGCTATGAACTTTCTATAGTCACTTCAGAAATGGCCCCAGTCTATCTGAGACATACTACTACACTGTAACAAATAGCTGTTTATTTACGGCAATTCTACAACAGCATTCTACTGTTTTTCGAAAAAACAGACAACTACTGTGAAAATATTACTTTGAGTCACATATTGAGCATAAACAGTAAGTACTGCACAATAGCAGTATTCGCCGTTGTGGAAAAAACTAGAGATGCACCGGATCCTGATTTTTAGGATCCTGCCGGATACCAGATCCACTGAATAAGATCCTGCCGGATCCGGAACCGGATCCTACAAAAGGGTTGAAACATATAGTCTACTCGCACACGTGGGCCCTTTTTATTACGTTGGCGCAAACTATTTTTTAGACTCATTGGCTTATTGCCACACTGCCTGCAATAGCCGCTTCCAAAGGGATTTCACTCCATGCAGTGATTGGGGTTGTGAAAGACTGAAAAGCCTAGGCTAGACATGCACCAGATCCTGATTTTTAGGTTACATGCCGGATACCGGATCCACTGCTTAAGATCCTGCCGGACCCGGACCCTATGAAAAACTCTATTATCCTGACGGATCCGGAACCGGAACCGGATCCGGTGCATCTCTACAAAATAACAAGTTATTTTAGGCAGCACCATTGAAACCCATTCATCCTCCACTTGTCCGTGATCACCATCAAACCTCAATACCACCTGAAGAACTGAAGTCATTCTGACTGGTTAAAGATTATCTGATACTATCAAGCATGATGAAACAATTTCTAAGGAAACTACAATACTTAAAAAGTGCTTGATGCAGCAAAGTGTGAGTAGCACATGCATTTTGATAGTGATGAAAGTGTGAATGGCTGAAACATTTTAAGAACTTGTAACACTCTTGCAACAAGCGGCCCCATCTAAACCAATCTGCTAATCAGTGCCTAGCCTCACCTGAGTAGGGCTGTTATGCCATTATTCAATTACGGGCGTCACCTGCCAAGGGCCTGATGACTCTGGTCACATGGTACTCTTGCACCTGTATATAAATCTGGACTATCAACACTTCAGTTGCTTGCCTGCCTGCTGGCTGGCCTGCATGGCACAGCATAGCACTTGTTTGCCTACAAGCTTGCCTACAAGCTTGCCTACAAGCTTGCTTACATGCTTGCACACTTTCCTCTTTGTGAAAGCTTGCTGTATGTGGCATCATTTGTGGCATTGTTGCATATAATGTGCCTGCTGCAAATTAGGCATTGCTTTGAGAGCTAGCTTGTAGTGCTGCTAGTTTGCTGTGCTACTTGGTGCAAAATATTTTTTTTAAAGACTGACCAATGCTATATTCATCATTGGCTCATCAAGAGATACAGTAAAAAGCCCACCTTGCACACTATCATTGTAACATAGCACTGTGTACTCTGAAATTTTATTCATGCCCACACTTTCAAAGGACCACCGCAAACCATTTTCTCAATACAGCATTGCGGCATAGTATCATGCTCAAGGCACTCCAGTCATGGTGAACGATGGGAGGGTGGGGTGGTAACATGGCCAGGGTACCACAGTTATGGAGAATGATGGGTGGGGTGGGAAGTTGCCATGGCCATATTCATGAATACAACTATGACCCAGTATTTGCCTGTCATCACACAGTACAATTCAACTTTTTAACTGAAATGTACTGTTATTTTTCTGTAGAGTACTGTTATTTAACAGTTCAATTGCTGCTGAAAAAATGTTATATACTGTGATACATTAAACAGCAATGAGCTGTATTTGATTTTTGGTGTGAAATAACAGTAGAATTACAGGTAAATATAATTGCCAGTAACTGCCGTTATTTTGCAGGGAAATTTTCTTAGAGTGTACTCTTCCTTACCCTGTGCTAATGTCTTTTGAAACAAACAAAAGTGCAAGTCCTGAGACATTTACAATCATTGCTCTGTACATTTTTTTGTGCACTGGGAATGTTGCAAGCTGTAGCTAAGTCCTTGATTGAAAGCAGCTTTGGATAAAATAGTCTACCAAGTATAATGCAATGTCCTAAAAGTACACTCTAAGAAGATTTCCCTGCAAAATAACGGCAGTTACTGGCAATTATATTTACCTGTAATTCTACTGTTATTTCACACCAAAAATCAAATACAGCTCATTGCTGTTTAATGTATCACAGTATATAACATTTTTTCAGCAGCAATTGAACTGTTAAATAACAGCACTCTACAGAAAAATAACAGTACATTTCAGTTAAAAAGTTGAATTGTACTGTGTGATGACAGGCAAATACTGGGTCATAGTTGTATTCATGAATATGGCCATGGCAACTTCCCACCCCACCCATCATTCTCCATAACTGTGGTACCCTGGCCATGTTACCACCCCACCCTCCCATCGTTCACCATGACTGGAGTGCCTTGAGCATGATACTATGCCGCAATGCTGTATTGAGAAAATGGTTTGCGGTGGTCCTTTGAAAGTGTGGGCATGAACAAAATGTACGCAGTGCTATGTTACAATGATAGTGTGCAAGGTGGGCTTTTTTACTGTATCTCTTGATGAGCCAATGATGAATATAGCATTGGTCAGTCTTTAAAAAAATATTTTGCACCAAGTAGCACAGCAAACAAGCAGCACTACAAGCTAGCTCTCAAATCAATGCCTAATTTGCAGCAGGCACATTATATGCCACAATGCCACAAATGATGCCACATACAGCAAGCTTTCACAAAGAGGAAAGTGTGCAAGCATGTAAGCAAGCTTGTAGGCAAGCTTGTAGGCAAACAAGTGCTATGCTGTGCCATGCAGGCCAGCCAGCAGGCAGGCAAGCAACTGAAGTGTTGATAGTCCAGATTTATATACAGGTGCAAGAGTACCATGTGACCAGAGTCATCAGGCCCTTGGCAGGTGACGCCCGTAATTGAATAATGGCATAACAGCCCTACTCAGGTGAGGCCAGGCACTGATTAGCAGATTGGTTTAGATGGGGCTGCTTGTTGCAAGAGTGTTACAAGTTCTTAAAATGTTTCAGCCATTCACACTTTCATCTCTATCAAAATGCATGTGCTACTCACACTTTGCTGCATCAAGCACTTTTTAAGTATTGCAGTTTCCTTAGGAATTGTTTCATCATGCTTGATAGTATCAGATCATCTTTAACCAGTCAGAATGACTTCAGTTCTTCAGGTGGTATTGAAGTTTGATGGTGATCACGGACAAGTGGAGGATGAATGGGTTTCAATGGTGCTGCCTAAAATAACTTGTTATTTTCTAGAGATGCACCGGATCCGGTTCCGGTTCTGGTTCCGGTTCCGGATCCGGATCCGTCAGGATAATAGAGTTTTTCACAGGGTCCGGGTCCGGCAGGATCTTAAGCAGTGGATCCGGTATCCGGCATGTTACCTAAAAATCAGGGTCTGGTGCATGTCTAGCCTAGGCTTTTCAGTCTTTCACAACCCCAATCACTGCATGGAGTGAAATCCCTTTGGAAGCGGCTATTGAAGGCAGTGTGGCAATAAGCCAATGAGTCTAAACAATAGTTTGCGCCAACGTAATAAAAAGGGCCCACGTGTGCGAGTAGACTATATGTTTCAAACCTTTTGTAGGATCCGGTATCCGGTTCCGGATCCGGCAGGATCTTATTCAGTGGATCTGGTATCCGGCAGGATCCTAAAAATCAGGATCCGGGGCATCTCTAGTTTTTTCCACAACGGCGAATACTGCTATTGTGCAGTACTTACTGTTTTTGCTCAATATGTGACTCAAAGTAATATTTTCACAGTAGTTGTCTGTTTTTCCGAAAAGCAGTAGAATGCTGTTGCAGAATTTCCGTAAATAAACAGCTATTTGTTACAGTGTATGTTTCACTGAATATTTCTGTATGATTACCTGCTCTCCATCCCTTTGTATGAAAAGTGACACAGGCTGTTCCCTGCCTTCCAAGACTCTGTGTGCACAAGAAGAGAACAGTCCCTCGAATCCGGTATGCCTGTTGTGGATGTGATCCATAACTGATGTCCATTTGTCCACCACAAGTTGAACATTGCCAGGAGGTGTCGAGACCACAGCCCAGTACAGATGGTTTATTATACTTCCCACCCAGGGTTTGACATCCTGGCAACCTCTGGTTTGACCAAGGCTCTGCAACTTCTTCTTGACACCTGAGTAAACATGTGTAGATGAATCAATAAATAGTGAATGTAATGTACATCTGGCACACACACAGACACACACACACCTGGGGCAATGCAGGGATGAAATAATGTGGGGTGTGTATGTACCAATATATGTGAAGAGACATAGCTGGGAAATGTAGGCTACACTTCCTTTGAACTGCATAGCCACAGTCCTTGTTGGTGGCCTCAGACATGCTTGTATGCAAAAGTCACAGTGCTGATCTTTTGTTGAGTTCACATGAATAAATAAGAACATGAATATGTGCACATATAAAATGTGTGTGTATGTGTAAAAGGAAAAATAAAATAATTATTAAAAAAGGTTTCTTTCCCAACACAAAGGACCTATCTGAGCAAAAAGTAGACCCATGTACAGTGTACTAAACCCAACCAGTGTAAGGTCTGAGAGAAGGGGTTTACCTACTGGCCAGGGTGGTGTGTATTGAAATGTGATCTGTATTAGTAGCCTAACTTAGTTGACCTACACAGTTTACCCAAACTTACATCAATTGATGGGACCCCGTCAGCAGTGAAGCCATCTCTTTCCTCTGCAGCAACATAGGCCTACTCAGACTGGCATTCCTGGAGTATCTGAAACATTATATAAATATGATGCCGCGTGAATAGGAGAGAAAAAAGCGCTGCAAACCCAAAACAAACATGACAGCAGATTGTTCTTGGACACAGAAAGAAGTTGCAAATTTACATGACATACACTAACAGCGGTTACTGCATGTTCGTTTGGTTTTCTGACAAGAGTAGGCTATTTGTCAACACGTAGAGTAGGTTCATGGTCCATTAGCCACGGACACAACGCTGATTGGGGGGGGGGAGCAGTCGCATAGAGTTGCATTGGTTGTCTTTTCAGCTGGTAGGCCTACAGTAGACTATTTACCAGTAGACACATATAATTTTACTGTAACTGTAGGCCTACGGCGGCGAACTGAAATGTAGGAAGGCGACTTGACTTTTTGCAAACACTCTCTGAGATTCATTTAGATGCACGGCTGAAGCACTTTAGTAGCAAGCTTTGTTGAAGTGTTCAGAACTGGCACCAACTTCAACTACCGTTCACCAAGCAAGTGGATTACGCGGTGATAACACACAAACCTCTTTGCACTTCCTTTCCCTCGAGTTCATGATTAGAATACAGTCCAAAATAAGATGGTACAGCCTACCTCCAGCCGCTGCCTTTTCTCCAGAGCACGAGACCCCCTGCAGCTGGCGTCAGTGCCGCTCGCCCCCCTCGAGCTTGTCCCCCGAGGGAATATGCTCGGCACTGATTTGGGCCGCAAAAACCCTCTTCAGACGAACATCAATTCCAAGTTGCTCCTTCATAGCCGGGGTCGAGTCGTAACATTTATCCAGAAAATGTGCAGAACACAGTACAGAAGTTGAGCTTGGCTTCCACGGTGTTCCTGATCAGTTCTCGTCCTGCGAACTTGCTGTGTCCACAGCAAGTTCAATTCAGGGTCTTTTGGAAAGCGATGCAGTGTGAAACCGCTCTCCCCGGTGTTTGAGCAGTATCCTGCAACGCACCGCTCGTGCATGTAGTTAAAAATATTCGAGAAAGAACTTACACTCTATCGATTCCTGACAGGATGGTTGTCAGCACGTGCAGTCAGGTGTAAACAGAGAGGTGTGGCGTGGCGGTGTTCCTGAGCACGCGTCATTTTATGGAAGGACCACTGGCATGTGGAATTTAGTGGCGCGTGTTCAAATTTTGGAAATAACAGGAGAACCAGTAATATTTGTCATATGGATGCATCTCAACTAGAATATAATAGTTATTTCAGACTGAACTAAAAAGGGTCGTCTCCACGTGTCATGAGGTCTTTAAATATTTTATCTACGGGCCGCACTGAATGAGGAGGCGGGCCGCATGTGGCCCCGGACCTCCAGATGCCTATCCCTGGCTTAAATACAAGGTACACCGTGTAAGGTTTTTAGTAGTTCATTTCCAGAATTCATGCTGCCCATTCATAAATGTTACATTTTTCATGAATATTTACCACCACCATCAAATTCTAAGTATTCATTATGACTGGGGCAAATTGCACTTTTAATACATGAAAAGGGGGATCTTCTCCATGGTCCCCCATTTTGAATTTCCAGAAATAGCCATTTTTAGCTGCCAAACGTACGTTGCTAGTGATTTTGTAGAGATTGTGTCATGCTACGAGGGTACATAAGAGGCTAGGCCTCCCTTATCAGAAATTGATAATCCCTTTTCAGGAGTAGATAATTATCATGCTGTAAGCCATGTGTGGCTAGTGAGTTTGTGGGTAAATTAGAGCAGTGGGCCTCCCTTTCCAGGAATAGGTAATTTCTTTTCAAGAATAGATAATTATCAGACAATTACAGTTGAGCAGGGTGGCACAGGGGAAAGTTCACATGCACATCCTGATAGATGTTCACAAACACACACGCACGTGCGCACACACACACGTGCGCGCACACACACACACACACACACACACACACACACACACACACACACACACACACACACACACACACACACACACACACACACGCACATGCAGAACACTCACAAGCACATGCACATGCTTCTAGCAAATGAACATAAGACATGTTTGACATACATGAGATAAGGTTTGCCAGGCCAGATACATGCACTTAATGTTCTGAATTGTGTGTAGCCTATAGTATATAATACATGTATTGAAATTAATTATATCTGACCCACCACAGTGAACACCATTAAAAGACAGGTTACAATACATTGTAACTTAAGTTACTTAGCATTGTAACCAGGTAAATATTACAGATGTTTGCCCATGCCCTGTAATGCCTTACATTACTGCGTTAGGCCTACTGCAAAAAGTAGCCTACTGCATTGTGGTGTTCCAACACACAGGAATAGTATTTTACTTGTGATACTTTTATTTTGGTACTGGTGAACAATAAGTTCTTATTGGCTGTTCTGTGAGGTAGAAATTGTACTGTACCTCTAGGTGCTGGCTCCCTCTCTCTCCTGCCCCTGCCGTGTTAGGTAGTGCACCGATGTACAGTGGCTATGGTTATCAATAAACCCAGTTAAGTGTTATCTTGCATGTCCGCCGTCGTGTCCTTCCAGTTGTCTGCTTAAACAATTTAACTACGTGTGTAGCAATACACCACATGCATTACAGTCATTCATTACTTTTGTAACTAGTTACTCCCAACACTGGCCATCACTATGACAACTTCGCGAGGAACAAGTGCGGCCTTGCGTCAGGAGAGCCTATCTCACGCCTTTCGTAAAGTCTTCACGAAAATAATAGAGTAATTTTCGCGGTGCATTCACGTTATTGCCCCCCTTTCGTAAAGTCTTCACGAAAATAATAGATTAATTTTCACGCTGCCTATTCACTTGAATTGCCCCACTGCTGCTATGGTTATCCAAACGTCTGCAGGGGCGGGGAGGGGTGCTGACAGAACACTGCTGATACACTCAGGACTCACTAATTCGACGCCCTTTCGGTACTTAGGCCTTATGTCCCCTAAACCTAAACCTAAACCTAAACCTAACCCTAACCTTAACCCTACTTAACCCTAAACCTAACCCTAACCTTAACCCTAACCTTGACCCTAAATTGCTTGTTTGAAATGTTTGATTACCATGTGACGGTAGGCTACCGTCGGGCAATTCAAGTGAATAGGCAGCGCGAAAATTAATCTATTATTTTCGTGAAGACTTTACGAAAGGCGGGCAATAACGTGAATGCACCACGAAAATGACTATTTTTTTCGTGAATACTTACACGAAATGAGTGAGATACGGTGGGCGTCAGACAGGTCACCTCGCGAGCGCGCAACCCCAAATCTTGCTGCAAGTGGCATGGGTCAAGCACAACTGACGCGGAAGTTGTAGGAGTGCACGAACACGGGTGTGACCGCTCTATTTAATAAATAAATAAATAAATAACATAATTCAAATAAGACAAATTAGGGAGTAGGCGTACAGTAGTTTTATTTCCGTGGATCAGACAAAGCATTGTCAAAATAATGTTCTGACTTCAAATTATTATCATACAACAGATAATAATGGCGAGGGCAAGAGATTGTCTTGTCCATATAATAATCACTAAGTTGAGTGTTAAAACCTGGACATGATATGAACGCTAAAAGCTTTATTCTTAAACGATATGAACGTCTAATGGTAACGTGCTGATGCATGGAAAGCGCGAGGTGGGAAAAGTTTCAAAAGACACTCGTCAATCTGCTTTTGGTCACATTCAGTTTCGACAATTCAATGGAAAACTTGTGCATGCAGACAATTTGGCGGCGATTTGTACAGCTGCAGCTTAGATATTGGCGTCAACAAACCATTTGGATAATTTCCATAAAAGGTAGCCTATCTGGACTGGTTACCTAGCTGGCGCCGATTATTACCAAAAGAGCTACCAGTGTATTTAATGTTGCGTCACACTTAATTGCTGCGCATTCTCTCACGGCAGCCTGTCGCAGAGAGATATCCGCGCAGACAGTTTTGATTTTGGCTCCGACGGGTTTAATAGGTCTGCGCGCGCTTGTATTGTGTTTCGGTGATTTGGTAATTCCAATCAGCAGACAGACACGATGGAGCCAAGAAGACTCTATCTAGGCTACTTTTTAACATAGTAATAAACTTGACATGCAGACAAACTTGTCACACTAGTGAGATCTGAGTCTGTGCAGCCACAACTGTACTGACGTGACACAACTGATCTGTACAGTCAACATCGTTGTTGTTTTCCCCGTTGGCTATTGTGGCAGAGGGGAGACGCCGGTTGTCTTTTCTTCTGTGTTATTTTCCTGACAAGCAGTCTATAAGTTGGGACGTGCTGGCCTTGTTTGTAAATGCCTTTGTGTCACGTGTGTAAGTTCGTGATTATTATGTAGCTTCTATTTCAGCACTAATCTACTTTCAGAAGTGCAACGTGAGCGTTGATTAATACTCCGAAAATAACTTACGTATTAGTACAAGAATGTCACAGTAGGCCTAATGCCTGAATGGAATGGAATTTTGACAGTTTGACACGGTTTTGTCAGTCAGTTTCAGTACAACATTTGTTTATCCAGGAAACTGTCCCTCTGAGACTATAGTGTCTTTTCTGCCAGGGAGTTCTAGTCCGAAATGGCAGCCAAACAAAAAAGTTCTAGACATAAACACATCAGGTAAACAGACAAAATGCAGTAGCAGCTACAAGTTTGTGGAATAACTGTAAAAGCTATGGTTATAAAGTCCACAGGCGGCGTACTATACTACACAAACCATGATTCCCCCTGCACGTTAGGCCTATTTAAAAGGTGGCCACCTTTACAACTGACTCCACCTTTACTAGGTCCTTTTGATGTTTACAAGGTCATTGGGCGACCTAATTTATTTTTGCATAATAATTTATTTATTATTGCATTTTTCAACATTATAACTATTTTTTGTTGTTTTATACTTCCCAGTGGGGAACTGACTCAAAGACCTAGAAGATTGTTGTGAGAACGAGGGAGCACAGAAAAAAAACAGTGCGTCACGACCCATGTAAGGGGAGTCTTGGCTTGAATCTACAGGTATGTAGACAGGGTTGCCAGATGAGGCTGATCATTTCTAGCCCAAAAAATGCTCAAACCCGCCTAGAAGCACAAAATCCCACACAATTCTATTGATTTCTTTAGCAAAAATTGGGTGGATTTTCTGCTGAATGCCGTTTTTACCCGCACACGGCCATCATAAGCAGTCCAATATGGCGGGAAACAGCCCAATATGGCAACACTGTATGTAGACGGCCTCGACATGGTAAAGTTTGGGAACCCCTGCAGTAGGGCACTGGGCTGCTATGCTGGCGACCAGGGTTTGATTCCGGCCATTAATGGCTTAAAGGGACACTGTGTGAGATTTGTAGTTGTTTATTTCCAGAATTCATGCTGCCCATTCACTAATGTTTCCTTTTCCATGAATACTTACCACCAGCATCAAATTCTAAGTATTCATTATGACTGGAAAAATTGCACTTTTCATACATGAAAAGGGGGATCTTCTCCATGGTCCGCCATTTTGAATATCCAAAAATAGCCATTTTTAGCTGCAAAAATGACTGTACTTGGACCATACTAGAAAATATTTGTTTATTAGTTTACTTACTAGTTAGTAAACTTTCATGTAAAGATCAAATTTGGCAATAGGCAGCCCAGTTTCAATGAACAGCATAGTTGCAGTACCTTTTTTGACCATTTCCTGCACAGTGTCCCTTTAAAGACCATATGACACTTGGGAAATATTGTAATATACACAAACACATTGAAAGTAAGCATAAAATATAGTCACTTGAAGTTGGCTTTAATCATTATGATGGAAAACATGATGTTTTATGGCCTTTGAACAGCGAGATTTTTGTCATCTGCTGGCGCGCTTCCCACAAGTCCCTCACGTGACCGATGACGCACGCTCAGGAATCTATAGGCCTATCAGGACTGTCTTGACGCCTGTCAGGATTACCTGTCTGTCACAACTAACATGGATTCCGTAGTGGGTCTAGACAACTCATCTGACGCATACTCGGAGCCTGAAACATTTTTGAAAGTAGAAGAGTCCGACCCGATACTGGAAGATAGTGGTGGAGGCATTATGCCGTACAGATAGGCTACGAGCCGTATAGGCTACGAGCCGTATCTGGATGAGATGGAGCGACGAGGCTCCGAAAGTTCGGATGGCGAAGCAGAAGGCGCTGTCGGTGGTGCTGCTGTGACAGACGTCGGGGTGCCAAGAGACGTTGGCAGGCTACAGCGCGTGGAATGGTAACTACCTTCTTGTTCATTTTCCTGGCAATGAACGGAGAGTAGACTCCGTAAGATAGTGTAGGCCTACTTTGTTGTAATATCGTTTGTTTGTACCACCGAGCATTTGTGTGCAGTCTACTTCTCACATCCCAAAAGTAGCCTAATAGCCATAGGGGACTGTACCGATCGCAAAATGATTTTACGTCTCAGTGCCTCATTGTCTTCATCTTTATGTAGTTAGGCCTATATTATTATTTGTTTTTTTTAATAAACACCAAGGCCGTCAGACCAATTACGCAGTTTGCCCTGCGCCATGGCTTGGCTCCAGTGCCTTTCCTTCCGAGAATAGGCTACTCCGGACTTGTACGCGAATCAACACTCGACATTGACACTTTGTGAAGTTCTGTGATTATTTCCAACACTCTTGCCTTTATCTGTCGCATTGTAGGTGTTCTTGTGGGAGGTGTGCGCCGATGCAAACAGTAAAGGACTCTGTGTGCTGCCGTGAGCAGCCCAAAGTGTGCGCCAGGAGAAAAGAGGAGCGGGAACACACATCCGCTGCGTAACAGAACATTCTGGCTTTCAGCCCGTTTGTCTGAACGAGCACGTTCTCCGCACCGCATATTTCCACTACCGGCAAGACTACGGGGACGTAGAGGGAACGAGTGAGTAGCCTAGTCATATTGTAAAACCATTTGTATGGAATAGTAGGAACCGTATGATTTCATATCAATGATGTAAACTTGTCATGCAGGCCTACATCTAAAACTCATCTGTTTTTTTCTCTCTTCTGATCACCTATCAACTTTTAGATACACTGCATATAGACAATTTCTTAGATTTTGCTATGACTACCTGGGAATACACGCCAAGGTCCCCTTACCTTCCTTTGTGGTGTGGTCCATCCGGAGAACTTTTCCCTCTACAGATTACAGGGGGTTCCAGGACAACAGCCCGTGATGTTGCTCATGCACAAGTGTTGATAAATAAATGACAATGAATGTCAATACATGTTACCTGTAGCTTCACATGAATTTGTCTTCATTTTGCAACTCACAACAGCGTACAACAAATAGCCCTAGGGGGTGCCAAATAGTGTTGCTGTCGTCAACGACAACGAGGACGACATATCTCAGTCAACGAACATTTTGCAAGCCAATTGTCATGACGAAAACGTTAACTGCTTGACGTGTTTGAAACTATAGGTAACTTAAATGCATGGCCACAAGAGGAAATCTTAGAGGAAACGCAACGCAAATACTTGCTGCATGACGATGACTATGACTAAACATTATTGTGGAAATAAAAACCATGACGTGATCCAGAACAAAACAAAAAGAGAAACGAAACATTTTCCATGCACCATTGCGCGCCCCACTTCTGAGACTACCGCTGCTTGGATAGACGTTTTCTTTCCGACAAGGCTAAGTAATCTGTGCACAAATACAACGGAGACAAGCCATTGTGTTAAGTGCTCATTAATGATACGAAAGTCTTGTTTGTGTGAGAAGTCAGATTTTGTCGAACTGCAGAAAATAATGCATTACCCAGTGAACACGTGCGATAATTATTTTTTTTCCCCGATGCTCCATCTGACCTGTCAATTAGTCCCATCCGTCAATCTTCCATCGCCAATGAATTATTTGACGTTGATGCAGCAACATTGGGAACCCAACCCCACAGAAAGAGCGACTTATAGGCTATAAGAATAATGAAATAGGCATATGACAACATTCCCATGCAGATGGCGCGAAGTGGCACAATCAACTTACTTATCTTTGAAAACGTAGCCGATAGTGAAACATGAACCTTTTTGCCGTAATGTGTTGTGCGTTATGTGGCTGTCCCATGGGACACGGGGCAATAATAATTTGAATCTGGATTAACCTCCAAAGAAGTGCATATCGTCGGATTATTGAACGTTTGGAAGACAGGAGCTTCTAAGAAACGTGCGCGTCTCTCTCCCTCTCCCTCTCCCCCCCTCTCTCTCTTTGTACTCCGAGACAGCAACAAGTCCACGTTAACATGAAACTGGTCCGTCATTCTGTCGAATTTCAGTTTAAGTGCATTTAAACAAAGGTTAATATTTATGTTAATTATTGCAGCCATGGACATGTCACAGGCACCGGCAGCTCTGCGCTTATCATTAATAGTCCTACATTGGAAGGGACACGTCCTTCAAACTCAAAGTGAACTAACCATTTTATTGAACAAACATAAATTATGTCCATCAATATCATTTTGATAAAGAACAAGATTGCCTGCCTGCATTCTCCTTCGCCACAATATGCTGGATTCAAGTTGATGTATAGGCTAAGGCCAGACTTTTTTTTATTAAGACATTTCATGGTCAAAAACAAAATCCCATGGCTATAAAAAAAATCCAACGCCTTGCGGCATTGTTGCTGCGATGTAGGGCCTATTGACGAATTAAAATTAGGCCTACTATTACGCATAGCCTACTATCAGTTTTATGATGATGATGATGATGATGATGATGATGAGGCTATAATAATGATGCCTATTCGAATGGTGCATAACTGTGTAGGAAGGTGTCCATATTCAGCAGAGCATACTAGCCTACATTGTTGACGCAATGCACCTGCTGACGAATTTCATAACACTTGTCCTCTACTCTTACTCCTCCTTCTCATTATTAATAATTCATACATAGGCCTACTTGAACAAAGTTCATTTAACTTCTGTTAGTTGTGTTGATATAAGCTTTGTCTGTACACACAACATTCAAATTAGTTTGATTCCTGACCTGCAATTGGTGTAAGGAAACCTGCCCCCCCCCTCCTCCCCTCCCTCCGTCCTCCCCTCTCCTCCCCTCCATAACTGAGGTAGCCTACCATGATCATGGTTCTGTCCCACCTCCCATCCTTCACCATGACTGAAGCACTCTTAGCATGGAACCACTCTGCCACTGCTGTCTTTAACTTCTTTTCAGAGCTGTCTCTCACAAGTATGAGATCTTGAGAATTTTATCGGAGGCTTGTGCCACAATCATAATGAGTATTGGTTGGACTTGATATCATTTGTCATCATTAACTTTATCGAGAGGATGTATAACCAATTGTCTGCCATGCGGATGATTCTTCCCTTACAACCTCTCACCTGCATGACATGTGCAATGCAGCAAGCTAGTTAACACGTCATGTTACAAGCTAGCTCACAAAGCAATGCATGATGTGCCTAGCAAGTTAACAAAAGCCATGAGCTAAAATTGCCACAGGCTGGCTCGCATAGAATACCCACAAAGCAGTCAAGCAAGCACTTTGCTGAGCCATGCCAGTAGGCAGTCAGGTAAGCAACTCAGGCACTGTGGCAGTCCAGCTTTATATACAGGTGAAAATGTGTCATGTGACCAGAGTGATGAGGAATTTGCAGGTGCAAGCAGTAATTGATCCATGACCTACCAGCCCTTAGTAATCAGGTGCCAGGCACTGATTGAGAGATTGGTTGGGATGAGGCTGCTTGATGTCGGATTTTTTTTTCTACAACTTCTCAAAAGGTTTCAATGTATCACTTTTGTTATGACAAGTTTGTTGTGTTGTGTGACAAACTTTAAGATCAACCCAACAAAGTGAAGTTAAATGAATGGAAGGTTGAGATGTTTTTCTTTGATGCTAAATGTGCTTGATTTAATCTGGTGGAAATATTTTCCACAATTTTCTTAGGTTAATCCAATAAATCATTTTTGGTTATATCCTCGTTATGGGTACTGCCAACGATGATGCTGTTGTACTGTTTAAGTGGCAAAAAAGCTGTCATTAAATAGAAAAAGGAAAAAAATCCTCAATGTCAAATGTGTACATTGGTGCATCTGCAAGATAATCATTACTTAACAAAAACTAGACTGCAACTGTAGTCAGTTTTCATCATCATAAATGTATGACAAAAAGCAGGCTATGTAACATTCATTGTGAGGAAAAGTATGTGACATTTTAGTCTAGCCATTGTAGTCAGAGGAACATTTTAGTCTTACTAGCCGACTAAAATGTTTAAGACTAAAAGGCCTTGTGACTTGACTAGACTAAAACAAGTAACAACAAAGCTCTCAAAGACAAGACTAGCTAAAGACTAAAAGTCTTGTGACTTGACTAGACTAAAACAACCCAACAAAAAACACTGTCAAAACAAGACTAACTAAGACTAAAAATAAAATGTGCTGCCAAAAGCAACACTAGTGGCAAACACAACCACACCAGTGGCGGTTATAGAAAGTCTGAGGTCCTAGGCAAAGAACAGTTTCGAGACCCTACGCCCCTTGGCCTAGGTGACACCAAACATACAACTTCAGCAGTGGCGGCCCCCGACACACACACACACACACACACACACACACACACACACACACACACACACACACACACACACACACACACACACACACACACACACACACACCACCACCACCAGCATCAACTAAGATGTAAATGTAGTGGATTTATTTTATCTATTAATTTTTGAGAAGAGACAAGTCAACTTCTTGGGAAACAAACAGTTGAACATTTTTCTTTTAGCGTTATTCCAGAGACGAAATCCTGAAATAAAGTGATGAACCATTGGAACATTCTTGTACAAATTGTAATAGTCTTGACTGCATCAACCATTCCCATCCTGCTTAGATGTATAATCCCTACCTGCTCCTTCAAGCTTACTTTTACAACTCAGTTCTTTGCTTATCAGTTCACTTGATGTCATAATAAATATAATGAGAGTTAATATTTGGACAATTGTATAGTGTTATGATTTGACATATTTCCTGTTGATATGTTCTTCCATACTAATTATATTCATTGAGGATGTCTCAAGCAATGCACATCAAAGTTAAAAGCACATTGAATGATTCAACATCAGTGGCCTCATGCCATGCTCAGGCCATCACAGTCATGGAAGGTAGAGGGGTGGAACAGTTAGTTGGTCAGGGTACCTCCTTTACAAATTGTCTCCTCCCTCTGTACACCATCTCTGGTGAACCTTTGCTCTTCAACATGAGCATAAGGCAGTCCCACCCCCCAAACTCCTCCATGACCGAGATGATCTGATCATAGAACGGTGGCCCGCCCTAATCCACAACCATAAATGTGGTGCCCAGGGCATAGACTTGCTACACTGCACAGGTTCTCTACCCATCATGTGCTTATCACTCTTACATGCATATTGAGTAAACACTTTCATTGAAGAATGCCACCCTAACTGCAATAGGGGTGAGAACTTCTCGATTGAATATATAATGCTCACCCACAAAAGATAAATGAATCCTTCATTGAGAAGCAATCCATCACCAATTTCAGCTTTTAACACAAAAGTAACATAAGAAAAATGCAATATAATATAGAAATGTTTCAAAGTTTCATCATATCACCATTTTCTTTTAAGACTCAAACTTTGTATTAAAGCATCAAAAATATGATCACTCAGACAGTGAAGCCTGGAGATTAAATTAAAACACATGGCCATCACCTTTGATTTACTGAAATGTATTAATAAAAACCCTAAACAGATGTAAACGAACGGCCTCTGCGATATTGTGTGTGTCAATGTCTAAGTCAAGCGGACTAAGACATTCAAAGTGGTGGAACAATTGCACACAGGGCGCTAGGGCAAATAGATAGGGCCCACATGCAGCCCGCCAGGGCCCCCACATACAGCCCGTTAGGGCCCCCATTACCTAAAGGAGGGCCCTTGGACTAGTTGCAAATGCCCTAATTGTCCTCCTTATAGCTCTGTCCCTGATCATTCATTTGAGCTTTTTCACCATATAACTTGGCAGTTTTGATAGGTACTGTTTTTTTTTAACTTCTGAGAGTTGTGATTGACCAATGACTGAGGCAGGAAGACAGAAATGACGGGGATAGGGTATGGAAAAATCTAATTTTGCCCCATAAAATTACTTGGGCATTTTTGCTAGCAAACTGACAACTTACACCTTCACCATGGAAGCTTATCGAGTAGTCTTTATCATGTGGTGTCCAAGATGTTGTGCAGTACTTCTGGGAAAATACAATGAAAGCCCACATGGGTATTGGGGGGCACTGTAGCAAAACAAACATGAAATGAGTGGGTAGGATATTCAAAATATCACCTCAAGGTCTCTCCATCTCAAATGACTAAAGCACATATTACACACCCTGTAATAACCTTTTTCAGAACCCAAAGGAGAGGATGGAGCAGGTGGTTCCCAACACAGTAGATCAATGCACTCACAGAAAATATGAAAATAAATGTGTTTATTACATGCAGTCCAGCTCTGTCCAATTTTAAACAAAAGTATGAGTACATTTGTGGTGTAATTACAACAGTAGCACATAATACATAACTGTAACACCATGTATGCCATTGTACCTTATGTACAGTGAGACTGTCATTACTAAAAAAAACACTAAAAACCTAACAAGGACCTGGCCTGGTTCACACCAGATGGTGTGTGTGTTGCTTTGGCGCCCCCTGCTGGAGCAGAGCTACCCATACTATCACCGCAAACTCAATCCAACCAGTGGAGAATCAGCTGAACATACGACAAGTACATTGGTCTACTTTTTACTCAGATAAGTCACCTGAGTTGGAACCATTTGTATGCATAAGTGTGAAAAAAGAGAGAAAAAAAGTGTCCTTCCAACACACCCTGTACTGTGGTTTTGGAATTACCTGCATCAAACTTTTGGTAATGTATTGAAGGGTTGTTTGTGGCGCTAAAGCGTGTTGTGTGTGTACTGTGTGTACTGACTGCTGCCCTCTTATCCGGCTTTTCACATGATGTGCTCAATGGCTCTGGAACAGGGGATAGGTCTGGAATGTCAAAGTCATCACAGCTGTAGTCCTCACCTTGACACATGGCCTCCACCATCCGCATCAGCTCTTCAGCATAGCCTGTTGCAGAGGAATATGGGGACAAGGTTCAAATTAATCCTACAATAGATATAGCACACGAGTACATCTCAAATCCTAATCTTATCTGCTATGAACTTTCTATAGTCACTTCAGAAATGGCCCCAGTCTATCTGAGACATACTACTACTCTTCCTTACCCTGTGCTAATGTCTTTTGAAACAAACAAAAGTGCAAGTCCTGAGACATTTACAATCATTGCTCTGTACATTTTTTGTGCACTGGGAATGTTGCAAGCTGTAGCTAAGTCCTTGATTGAAAGCAGCTTTGGATAAAAGAGTCTACCAAGTATAATGTAATGTCCTAAAAGGGTCATTCCAGCTGGAATCAGCAAATTTCTGAAAAATCTCCCACTCGACCCCCTCGGATTTGCCTGAAAAAAATGTATGTGATGGCAATAGATCATATCCACAATATCAGAACTCAGCTCTGGATACTTTTGGCACAAAAAATCTGTAAATAAGTACACCCCCTACGCTTGTTTTAGCGACATTGCATGAGTGACCATGTTCAGACTCAATTATCTCCAAAACTATTTGTGTCAGATTCATTATATTTTCAGGGCTAAGAGTCCCAGACCTGAATATCATATATTACAATTTGCAGCACTGTAAGTCAAATCACACCGTAATAATGTGCCTCTACTTTTTGTAGATATCATATGTTCTAGGGTTTCCAAATGTCTGTAAAAACCTCAAAGTTCTACAAGTAAGTTTCATCCTTGGTAAATGGTCTGATATGTACCATGACTTTCACATCATAGTATATCTAACAAAAGGCTCCAATGATTGTTGAGATACAGAGGTCCAAAGATGGGAAAAAAATAATTTGCACCAATGTTTGGAGCAATATTTCCAATCTATGACACTAGTTAGGAACTTTCTGTTTGGTGTTTCTGAAAGAGGATGTTTTTTTTAACAACATATCAAAAAATTGGGATGGTGTTTTGCCTCATTCTTTTTATAACGGACTTCAAAATCTCAATTGACTACAATTACTTGAAGCTATGAGGACCATGTCACCAACCGACTTGTCGCAACTCTCAAATCCATGGCTCTGATGTCACCTTAATAGTGAAAACAAGATGGCTACCCTGTGAATGACAAAGCAAATTCTAGGGAAACCATAACACTTGTAAATGAATTGATTGATGCCACACAGCAAGAATAGCACATTGCACATGGTTTTGATAGACATGAATTATTTTAATTGTAAAATCATAATAATAATCATCATCATTATTTTAGTAGTAGTAGTAGTAGTAGTGGTAGCGGTAGTAGTAGTCTTGGAATAAAGTGATGAAATAGGAGAGGATTAAAGAATTGTAGCACTCTTGTTTGCAACAAGGACTCCCATCCTAACTAGTCTTTCAATCAGCACCTGTAACTTTATATTTGCTATGAAGCTTGTGTCTTACTCGTTAAGTTACCAGCTGTATTGCAAAATAACTTGATTCATACTGGCTAGAGATTCCCTCAAACTATTTTGACAGCATGGTCCTGGAGTTTTTGTTAGAAGAGTTTGCTTACATGCAGTATTCAATATCAGGTGAATATTGAAGGCACAGAAGTTCATATTGGCATCAGACAACCATGTGGTTCTTGTCACATTGTTGCGATCTAATTCAGCTGCTTACATCATTATATTATTATACCACTGCAATGCTGACAAGTGGATTGCAGGTTAGCAGCAGTGATTGCACCAATCATGGTTTGGATATTTGTAGACAATGTTCATTACTTGTAAAGTTCATCATCACATTGATCCAAGTGAGATGATGGAAGCCGAAAGGAAGCTTTGCAGCATGCAAAAGCATTCAGATATGGTGGTGGATTGGGGGCGGGGCACAGTTCTACAGTCAGGGTACCTCTGTCGTGGTGACTGTTGGCGGGGGTGGGACTGTTTTATGGTCGCATAGGAAAGTAAAAGTTGATTAGAGATGACACATAGGAGGAGACAGTTTGTAAAGAGGTATCCTGATTGTAGAACTTCCCACCCCCCATCATCCTCCCCTGACCGAAGTGCCCTGAGCATGGTGGTGGTATCCTTACTGAAATCGATACCTATGTTGTCATTGTCCTTCAAGGTGCCAATTTCGTTGTACCTGTACAATGACAATGAAGTTTCATTCAGGTGTTCCTCATTAAATTGCCAATGACAGATGGTTGCACACAACAATATGAATGAAGATACCTAATGTATCACCTATGACAATGGCAAGCTACCTTATAAAGTCAACTCATAAGATGCAGCTGGTGAATGGAAGTTAAGTGTGTATAAAATCATTTGTCACAGGCCAGAGCATTGAAAGTTCCTGACTTGCTTAATACATTTCATTTTTTTTTCTCCAAATATTAAATCACCATTAAGGAAGTCAAGGTTGCATCAAGGAAATCATATCAACACCTTGTTTTATTTCCAGAGGTTGTTTTTTTTTATGACTTCTCTCAAAATGGTACTTCTCTCAACCATCTTGAATTTATTGCTAACGTAGTGCCAGTGAGAACATGTTGCGTAGTCACTTGATCATCTGGCCGATAGTACACTTAAAAAGATGAGGCCAGAATCCCTGAAAAAAAAATCAGAAATACTGAGCTGAACAAACAGCTTTGCCTGGGCCCGGGATAAAGTCGTCTGAAGAGACCCCTTCCCAATACATGCAATGTAATGAGTACCCAATCTTGATTCCCCCATGTCCTTGGCCCAGAACAATTCACCACTTCCGCTTCCCTCTGCACTATTTGATCACAGGCTTATGTCACACCGCAATGCGCTTTATGATCATTAAAAGGAATGAGGCAAAACACCATTCTATTTTTTTGCTATGTTGTTAATAAAAATATCCTCTTACAGACACAACAAAAAACAAGTTCACAGCTGGTGTCATACTTTGGAGGTATTGCTTTAAAAAATGGTGGGTTTTTATTTCCATGACGCCACTTTGGATGGATTTGAGGGATGCATGCCACACTGCATTGAGATTTGAAAAGGCATTATACAAATAAAGGGGCAAAACACCATCCCAATTTTTAGATATGTTGTTAATAAGAATATCCTCTTCGAGAAACAACAAACAGCAAGTTCACAACCGCTGTCATATATTGGAAATATTGCTCCAAACAATGGTGTTTTGTTTCCTTCCCTTGATGCTGACTTCCTGGAACTATTTTGGAACAATGCCATTGGCTCCGTGAACCGCCATCTTTGTGTGAAAATGGAACACAAAAATCAAGGGGATTGGCCACCTTCTTAGGATGGAATTGAGGGTTAAGTCAGATATACTGAAATACTGAGCTGAACAAGTATAAAATCACCTATTTGGTATCAGAGATTTTAGGTTTTAGTGTACACTGACTTGGCTATTCATTTTAGGTGTAGTAAACCCATTTTTTCTAAGGTAACAGGCCTTCTAAGGTACACCTGCATGTCACACAGGAATGAGTTTTTAAAATTCATTATAAAAATAATGGGGCAAAACACCATCCCAAATTTTAGATATGTTATGAATAATAATATTATCTTTCAGAGACACCAAACAGCAAGTTCACAACTGGTGTCATAGATTGGGAATATTGCTCCAAATAATGGTATAAATTAGTTTTTGCCCATTTTTGGACCTCTGCATCTCAACAACCATTGGACCCTTATGTCAAATATGATGTGATGTGAAAGTCATGGCACATATCTGACCATGTACCAAGGATGAACCTTGAATGTTGAAATTTGAGGTTTTTATGGACATCTGAAACCCCTTGCAATTTTAATTTCAAAGAAAAGTAGAGGGCCAGTATTAAGGTGTAATTTGACATACAGTGCTGCAAATTGTAATGTATGCTCACCAGGTCTATGACTCTTAGCCCTGAAAAAATAATGGACCTACCACAAATAGTTTTGGAGATAATTAAGTCTGAATATGGTCACTCAGGCAGTGACGCCAAATCAGGGGGAGGGGGTGTCCTTATTTACAGATTTTTTGTGGAAAAAGTATGCACAGCTGAAATCTGCAATGGTGGATATGTTCTATTGGATGTTGAAGCCATCACATATATTTTTTTCAAGCAAATCCGAGGGGGTCGAGTGGGGACCATTTGCTGATTCCAGCTGGAATGACCCATAAGTATGTTTCACTGAATATTTCTGTATGATTACCTGCTCTCCATCCCTTTGTATGAAAAGTGACACAGGCTGTTCCCTGCCTTCCAAGACTCCGTGTGCACAAGAAGAGAACAGTCCCTCGAATCCGGTATGCCTGTTGTGGATGTGATCCATAACTGATGTCCATTTGTCCACCACAAGTTGAACATTGCCAGGAGGCGTCGAGACCACAGCCCAGTACAGATGGTTTATTATACTTCCCACCCAGGGTTTGACATCCTGGCAACCTCTGGTTTGACCAAGGCTCTGCAACTTCTTCTTGACACCTGAGTAAACATGTGTAGATGAATCAATAAATAGTGAATGTAATGTATATCTGACACACACACACACACACACACACACACACACACACACACACACACACACACACACACACACACACACACACACACACACACACACACACACACACACACACCTGGGGCAATGCAGGGATGAAATAATGTGGGGTGTGTATGTACCAATATATGTGAAGAGACATAGCTGGGAAATGTAGGCTACACTTCCTTTGAACTGCATAGCCACAGTCCTTGTTGGTGGCCTCAGACATGCTTGTATGCAAAAGTCACAGTGCTGATCTTTTGTTGAGTTCACATGAATAAATAAGAACATGAATATGTGCACATATAAAATGTGTGTGTGTATGTGTAAAAGGAAAAATAAAATAATAATTTAAAAAAAGGTTTCTTTCCCAACACAAAGAACCTATCTGAGCAAAAAGTAGACCCATGTACAGTGTACTAAACCCAACCAGTGTAAGGCCTGAGAGAAGGGGTTTACCTACTGGCCAGTGTGGTGTGTAGTCAAATGTGATCTGTATTAGTAGCCTAACTTAGTTGACCTACACAGTTTACCAAAACTTACATCAATTGATGGGACCCCGTCAGCAGTGAAGCCATCTCTTTCCTCTGCAGCAACATAGGCCTACTCAGACTGGCATTCCTGGAGTATCTGAAACATTATATAAATTTATTATATGGTGTGACGTCATCGGTCGAATGCTCCATTCATTTCAACGGGGCTCCCCAACGTTCGCACGTCTGTTATTTTTCGATAACGGACGGGTTGGTCTATAACAGACCGCTGTCGATAGCAACAAGACTTTTTACTGCTAAAGCGACTTTTCAACAAGACTCTAATCAGCTGCTGTGATAGACAACACCTGTTGTCCTGGCTACCTAGCTGTCTAGCGGTGTTCCACAACGGCACTGTTTTGTTTTGCGCAGCAACAATCTTAACATTAAATAGGCCTAAAGAAATGTCCCCGCCATGTGTGAATCATTTAAGTATATCCATATAATAAGCGGGTTAACTTTCGGCGAGTCGGTCGCTTTGTGGAATAGCAGCACTTCAGAGAGAACAAGACCCCTCCGCTCCGCGTCGGGGTCTAAAGATTCTCTCTGTCGTGCTGCTATTCCACGGTAGCGACCTTCTCGCCGAACGTTAACCCTTACATGATGCCGCGTGAATAGGAGAGAAAAAAGCGCTACTGCAGACCCAAAACAAACATGACAGCAGATTGTTCTTGAACACAGAAAGAAGTTGCAAATTTACATGACATTACATAACAGCGGTTACTGCATGTTCGTTTGGTTTTCTGACAAGAGTAGGCTATTTGTCAACACGTAGAGTAGGTTCATGGTCCATTAGCCACGGACACAACGCTGATTGGGGGGGGGAGCAGTCGCATAGAGTTGCATTATTGGTTGTCTTTTCAGCTGGTAGGCCTACAGTAGACTATTTACCAGTAGACACATATCATTTTACTGTAACTGTAGGCCTACGGCGGCGAACTGAAATGTAGGAAGGCGACTTGACTTTTTGCAAACACTCTATGATTTAGATGCACGGCTGAAGCACTTTAGTAGCAAGCTTTGTTGAAGTGTTCAGAACTGGCACCAACTTCAACTACCGTTCACCAAGCAAGTGGATTACGCGGTGATAAAACACAAACCTCTTTGCACTTCCTTTCCCTCGAGTTCATGATTAGAATACAGTCCAAAATAAGATGGTACAGCCTACCTCCAGCCGCTGCCTTTTCTCCAGAGCACGAGACCCCCTGCAGCTGGCGTCGGTGCCGCTCGCCCCCCTCTAGCTTGTCCCCCGAGGGAATATTCTCGGCACTGATTTGGGCCGCAAAACCCTCTTCAGACGAACATCAATTCCAAGTTGCTCCTTCATAGCCGGGGTCGAGTCGTAACACTTATCCAGAAAATGTGCAGAACACAGTACAGAGGTTGAGCTTGGCTTCCACGGTGTTCCTGATCAGTTCTCGTCCTGCAATTCAGGGTCTTTTGGAAAGCGATGCAGTGTGAAACCGCTCTCCCTGGTGTTTGAGCAGTATCCTGCAACGCACCGCTCGGGCATGTTGTTAAAAAATATTCGAGAAAGAACTTACACTCTATCGATTCCTGTCAGGATGGTTGTCAGCACGTGCAGTCGGGTGTAAACAGAGAGGTGTGGCGTGGCGGTGTTCCTGAGCACGCGTCATTTTATGGAAGGACCACTGGCATGTGGAATTTAGTGGCGCGTGTTCAAATTTTGGAAATAACAGGAGAACCAGTAATATTTGTCATATGGATGCATCTCAACTAGAATATAATAGTTATTTCAGACTGAACTAAAAAGGGTCGTCTCCACGTGTCATGAGGTCTTTAAAGGAGAAATGCTGCCAATTTCAGTATGCTGTTCTATTGCTCACGCTACCCTTGACTTGTCAAGACTCGGTGATGCTGCATTTTTCGGCTCAGCCCTTTCCGAGATCTGGTGTCCGTTTCTCGATTCTTGTCGTTGCTGACCGTCTTAAGACCGTCTTACCATTCTCTTGGATTTGGTGGTGAGCGTCGCTGTCGAGAGAGAGTTGAGTCGCTCTTACGAAGGACGTTGCTACCGTCGATAGCAAAGACGCTTTCGAGATACAGACCCCAGAGCTATTCTAATTGGGGCAGACTTTGTATACATTAAAACCCTTCTTAACGTAGGCCTACTCCAAATATTATCCCAAAAGTTATTACTGTTTGCTAGTTCTCTGCTGATGTTGCATAACCTTTTGGATGTTATTGGGAATAAATCCATATGTTTTTTGAAATGCAAACATACTCTGCCCCCATTACAATGACCAGGATCTCAGAAAAGGCTGAAGAAGAAAAAAATCTCAGGTACTGACAAGTCCAGGGTAGTGCGAGCTTTACAACAGCATGTCGAAATTGGCAGAAGTTATCCTTTAAGCTGGCTCGTCAAAGAACAACAGCAGCATTTATATGATACTTACCGTATCCGTGTACCGTAGTAGAGTATCATTTATTGATCCCAGGGGGAAATTAAGGTATCAAGTAGCATACATGCATACATAAATTCAGAAGACATTACACACAGGTATTACACACATCATTACACATATATAGCGCTACACAGTAAATTGTGTAGTGTTAAAATAACACTTAAAGAGTTAAAATTAACACTGTTCTAGTGTCTATTTGGTCCTGCTCCAGATCAGTGTTAAACACTGGTGTTAGATTTATAGTGTTAAGCTAACACTATAAAGAGTAAAGCAGTTTCGGGGAGCACCCTACTAACATTTTTTAGTTCTAAGAAGGTTCCTGGAACACAAGCCCTTGGTTCCAGTTTAGTTCTGGGTACGTCCCCAGAGAGTCATGTTTGGTTATTATTGTGAATGTGTTTTGGTCCTGCCCCACTATCTCTCACCATAGTTGAGGTACCCTGATCATGGTAATTAAGCACCTCCCATCCTCCACCATGACTGAAACACCCTGCGCCTGGCATCAGATTGCCACACTGCTCTCATAACATGATGTTGTAAGTAGCTGAAAACATGTAAAATGTCTATATTTTATATATAAGTCTACGCTGTACTGCACCACAATGTGAGAGAAATGTCAACTGAGCATGTATAAACACAATCTATTGGGAATTAAAACCAAATGTTTTACTTAATGAAGTTTAAAATATAACCATACCATCTACATCAAGTGCACAATGGAGCAAGCAATGTAACATGTGCTGTTACTGACTAGCTCACAAAGCAAGGCGCAAGATGTAGCTAACAAATGCCATAAGCCAAAAGCGCCTTTAGCTTGCTTGCAAACATCAAGTGCACAATGGAGCAAACAATGTAACATGTGCTGTTACTGACTAGCTCACAAAGCAAGGCACAAGATGTAGCTAACAAATGCCATAAGCCAAAAGCGCCTTTAGCTTGCTTGCAAAGCAGGTAAACAAGCGCTATGCTGTGCCATGCTGACCAGCCAGCAGGCAGGCAGGCAGGCAAATATTTAAAGCACTGTGACAGTCCAGGTTTATATACAGGCTCAAGAGTACCATGTGACCAGATTGATTAGGAGTTTTTCAGGTGCAAGCAATTGAGTCATGATATACCAGCCCTAAGTAATTAGGTTTGGCCAGGCGCTGATGGACAGATTGGTTGTGAGGGGCCTGCTTGTTACCGGCAAAGGTGTAACAAGTTCTCAAGTTATTTCTTTCACTCAACACATCTTTTGTGTGATGTTGTGTGCACAGCCAAACCTTAGATCAACCCAACCAAGTTGAGTTAAATGAATGAAATGGAATAAATAAAAAAAGATTGTGTACATGATTAAATCTGGAGGAAATAATGTTACTAATATGTAGACGTATATGATTTAATCGGGTGGACAGTCATCATTGCTTATGCTCTGAACAACACAGTAAAACCGAACCGGAACCAATGGCTGCTAGGTTTTTACTGTAACCAAAGGGAACGTTTGTAAGTGGTAGATTTTGGTTTGGTAATAACCCCAACCTTTAGAGAACCAAAAGTCAAACGTTTTCTTTACGTTCTCTGTTACTAGGGCATACAATGGCGCAGACAAACTCCATCACCTCGAGGAGGCGGGGGCTCTCTGGAGTACTTCTAACTCCACACAATTTAACAACTTCATTTGTCACTGACACTGGAGAGCATCTCACTCCATTTGGTGTTGGAATTACTCCAATAGTGTTAATAAGCCTTAACACTGCAAAATTAACACTGGCAAATTTACTGTGTACTACTACACTACTACTACACCTGGGAAAATGCCCCGTATGCCAGATAAGCAGCCCAGTGACTTTAATGTTAAAAGGGTCATTGGGTAACCTACACTACATAAATTATGTTGATATTATGAAGAGATAGTCGTAAATTCATAAAGATTAAAAAGTAAACTTTTAATGAGCACGTACGTTAGGCACTCCCACTACAAACAGTGACAGCACCAGTGTTGCCAGATAGGGCTGTTTCCCACCCAATTGGGCTGCTCAGGATGACCATCTGTGGGTAACAAATGGGTAAAAAAAAGGGCATCGGGATGGGTTTGATGGGCTGATTTATGGCCATTAGAATTTTTTTTGTTGCATTTTTTGGGCTAGAACTCATCGGTCTCATCTGGCAACCCTGAACAGAGCCTTAGGGTGGTGTGTCCCTACCGTTAGGGTGAGTGTTTAAATAAGCATATGGGTCATAAACAGCAGTGTAAAGTGTGCGCTGTGCATGTATGGTGGCCTCTCTCAGGCCAGGGTCCACTGCGCTATCTCCCTCTGTGGTCCTCTCTTACCACGACACAGCCAGCCACTCAGCACTCATCCGCTTACACCACTAAAAAATATTGTCAATAATACCAATGAATACTTTGTAATAACATATAGATAATAAAACACAACTACTGCTAAGAATAATAATACAAATTCATGTAACATTAGATAAACATGTGTAATAATAATAATAATAATAATAATTAAAGCTGCGAGCAGCCTTGGCGGGCCCTCGCACCTACGGCCCAGGGGTCGTGGCATATCGCCCTGCTGTAATACACCACCTGTGAAAAATGAATCAAGCATAACAATGAGGTAGGTGAAGGTGTCATTGTAGTAGCACTGCTGTTGCTTCCTTCACTCGCAAAGTCCACACAATTGATAGGGATGGGACCTATTTAGTACACAACCTGATCAATGTCTTGCTCTCTGGAAGTACATACTCATTTCGTCTGTTGGTTTACACTCTCTCATGTGATGCGGTGTGCACTCCCACACACAAAGACACCCCCCCTCCCCCTTACACACACACACACTTGCTGACACACACACACACACACACACACACACACACACACACACACACACACACACACACACACACACACACACACACACACACACACACACACACACACACACACACAGAGTCCTCTGAACTTAAGCTCCACGCACTTCCACACACAAAGACACCCCCCCCTCCCCCTTACACACACACACACACTTACACACTTGCTGACACACAGACACAAACACAAACACACACACAAACACACACACAGAGACACAAACACACACACACACACACACACACACACACACACACACACACACACACACACACACACACACACACACACACACACACACACACACACACACACACACACACACACACACAGTCCTCTGAACTTCAGCTCCAAATGTTGCTGAAATGTTGATTGCAGGGGGTTCTATTGAGTCTGACATTTTTGGATTTGTAAATGCGCCATACTGAACAACCATGCCATGTAATTTTTACAAGCAGAAATGGGGACCTGAAAGTTCTTGTGGGAATTGCCACAATTGTGTGACAATTTCCAAAAGATTCTTACTATGGGTTGCTGAGATATGACTTCACTTCCTGTTTGGGGGTGTTAGGAGGATTTTGATTGGCTGTCACGGTCAAACCATACAAGATGCGATAAAACCCTTTTACAAATCTCTTCAGAGTGCTCCTGAAATCATATGTATCAAGTTTTGTGAAAATCAGACAAAATTTGAAGGATTAGGAGCACTTTATTGATTTTCACCAAATCCAAAATGGCGGACATACTGATAATGCGTGTATGATGTCATGGGGTTCGTTGGATTCGTCTTGGCCCAAGGATTTCAACGCTACCACCAGATTTAAAATTGAGCTTGCGGTTCAAAAGTTACAGGCAGAAATGTAGCTAAAACTTTGGCCTGCTGGTTGGTGGTGACTTTTAACTTTGAACTGCTGGTGGCGCTAGAGTGTTTGAGCTAGCGACCTGATATTTCTTGTGGGGGGTCATGGGATGGTCAAGGATGTCTGTTACAATTTACAGATGGTTCTGACCATGGGTTCCCAAGATATGACGTCACTTCCTGTATGGCGACTTAATCCAAAATGGCGGACATTCTATAATGGCGGATATGATGTCATAGGGTTCGTTGGATTCGTATTGGGCCAAGGATTTCAACGCTACCCCTGGATTTAAAATTGAGTGTGCGGTTCAAAAGTTACAGCAAGAAATGTAGCTAAAACTTTGACCTGCTGGTGGCGCTAGAGAGTTTGAGCTAGCGACCTGATTTTTTTTGTGGATGGTCATGGTATTGACGGGAATGTCTGTGACAATTTACAGAACATTGTGGCGATGGGTTCCCAAGATATGACTTCACATCCTGTTTGGCGAGTTTTATGCGACTTTTAGGCCGTTTTTGATTGGCTGTCACGGCCAAACGAAAACATTATCGCAAAATCCACTCGATAACTTTTGTGAGGCTCAGTCCAGAGATGCTATATACCGACTTTCAGAACGGTTGATCAAAAATTGCGGGAAAAATAGCGTTTTTATTGATTTTCACAAAATTCAAAATGGCGGGAAAACTATCCAGGCGGAAAATGACGTCATGGTGTGCGTTGGATTCGTCTCAGCCCAAGGATTCCAGGGATACCAAGTTTTTGAAAATTGGCCCAGCGGTTCAAAAGTTACAAGCAAAAATGTCCCTGAAATTTTGGCCTGCTGGTGGCGCTAGAGGGTTGGGGGTGAGCACCCTTAAATCCGGTTCTGAGTAGCGGCGCACATTTCCGACCACCGTGCCAAATTGCGTACCACCAAATGCTTCTCAGACAAAATGGCGGACCCGAACAACGAGCAAAAAGAAGAAGAAGCGAAATAATAATAATAATCCGAGGGAGAACAATAGGGCCTCGCGCCCTACGGTGCTCGGGCCCTAATAATATTCTACAGTTACTAATACTCCTACTACTGCTACTATTGCTGCTAATACTACTACTACTAAAAAAACAAAAAATCAAAAAAACAAACAAATGCAGTTATTGTTAGAGAAATATTACACATTCTTGCCATTCTTGTTCTCTCCGGCTGTCCCATGCGCAGGCTTTCGACAGGTCGAGTGAGATTGCACCTCCCCACCCTCCACCTCCCCTCTCCACCACCTCCCCACCACCTCCCCCCCTCTGCCTCCCCTCCACCACCTTCCTTCTGCCCTGCAGCAAGTTCAGTCAACTCAGAGTGAAATTGCACCTCCCCACCCCCTCCCACCCACACACACACACACACACACACACCTCTCCACCCTCACCGTAAGCCCTGCAGCTGGTTCAGTCAGCGCAGCTGAGTGAGACAGACAGACATACATAAGCAGTCAAGTGCGTGTGTCAGTCTGAGGGAGAGATTGTGGTATGCCATTTGCAGTCTGAGGAGAGAGCTACCGTGTGTCATTTGCAGTCATGAACTTGAAGATTAAGCTTGGTCTGCTTGCTGCGCTGGTGACGGCGTACACTTGGAGGGACACCTTCGACCCGGGTGAGTTTATTCGAGCTTTCTAGTTCGAACAAAGAAGTAACGCGTCCAGCGTGCTGTTCCTTTCTGCTGACTAAATCCAGACACTGCACTGTAAAATATGGCAGCTAGTTAAACTTAATAAAAAAGTAAGTTGCCTGCCCTGCTGCCTTAAAGGGACACTGTGCAGGAAATGGCCAAAAAGGGTACTGCAACTATGCTGCTTATTGAAATTGGGCTGCCTTTTGCCAAATTTGATCTTTACATGAAAGTTTACTAAGTATTAAACAAATATTTTCTAGTATGATCCAAGTAAAGTCTAAAAATGGCTATTTTTGGACATTCAAAATGGCGGACCATGGAGAAGATCCCCCTTTTCATGTATGAAAAGTGCAATTTTTCCAGTCATAATAAATACTTAGAATGTGATGCTGGTGGTAAGAATTCATGAAAAAGGTAACATTAGTGAATGGGCAACATGAATTCTGGAAATAAACAACTAAAAATCTCACACAGTGTCCCTTTAAGTTTATGAGTTAACTCAACTTGAGAAAGCCTCGAATTCAGTTACAGTATGTCTTGAGTTGAGTTAACTTACAATCTAATGGGAGCAGGATGAACTTACTTACTTTTTTTTTTTTTACGTTTAACTGTCTTGTAATGTTTTACAGTGCAGCTGCTGGGTTTAGTCAGCATGTGCAGAGGCTTGTAAAGCTGGCTGTGGATTAAAACACTAAGCAGAAAGGATCAGCACGTTGGACGTGTTTCTTTGCTACTTATTTGTCAACATACAAACTACAGAGCTGCTGTAGGAATGCATGTGAAAAATTTGCTATAAAAATGCATTTTGAAGTTCAAAAGGCATGGCTTGTTGTTTGACAAATTGATTAAACATGCACGAGCTAAATGGTGTCTGGAGGACAAACAGACAGCTGTGGTGAGAGTGCATTAGATAGCCTGTTGTCTTGACACAGAAATATCTTAACTCAATTGTCATTCAGGAGTTAGGCAATTGAAATATCTTTGCTCAATTGTCATTCAGGAGTTAGGCAATTGGCTCTCAAAGTACGATGGGCTTTGCAGGACTTCAGCAATGCCACATGCTGTAAAAAATGATGTCAGTGATGAGTCATGATAACTTATATATTTAATTTATTCTGCCATACACAATGGCAACAGCATGGTTTAACTTGAAATCACAAGTGTACCAACTGCCTCAGAATTCCAAGTTAACTTAAATCTTTATTGTAAGTTGTGTGGGGTTGTATGTGTTGTTTGAACACAAAGCTGCAATTCAAAGCTTCACACAACTTAAAATAAGGATATAAATTAATTTGCAATTCTGAGGCAGCAGGTATTTTCTCATTTACAAATGCTACAGTGTCAATGCCAGAAATGGCACAGTGTCTGTTTGTTCCACTGGGTCATGACCATGGTGTTGCATAACTGCCAATGTTCGGCTACGTCAAACTAGCTCAAAGGCAAACCTCACAGATCTAGCGACGCTATCCAATACCACATTTGATTCATGCTACATATGCATTCAAGAGAGTTGTTTAAGGTTATTATGTGGAAGCAACGTAGTGGAAAGTAAATGTTAATGTAATGTAATGTAATGTGCAAGTATCAAATAAACATGCACTGTTGTAATCAAGGTAATCAATATAGTTAATATACAGTCCCAAGAAAAAGTTTGTACACCCTTTGAAATTTCTTACCTTTCTGTTAAAATTGGTCATAAAACATGGTCTGATCTTCCCGGAAATCACATGAAGGAACAACCAGAGTCTGCTTTAACTAATTCAACCCCAACATTTACAAGTTTTCATATTTTCATTGGTCATAAGATGTAAACATTCACAGGACAGCAAGGCATAAGTAAGTACACCCTAGCATTCAATAGGTTTTAACCCTAAGTTAGTCACAATAACCTCAACCAGATGTTTCCTGTAGTTGCAGATCAGATTAACAAAACAATCTGGATGTATCTGGTCTCCCTCTTCTTTAGAAAACTGCCTCTCGTCAGCAAGGTTTGTGGGATGTCTGGAGTGCATAGCTTTCTTGACTTCATGCCATATAATCTCAATTGTTTTTTGTCAGGGCTTTGACTGGGCTATTCCAGAATGTGTATTTCATTATTATGAAGCCATTCTAAAGTCGATTTGCTTCTAAAGTATGGGTTGTTGTTCATTTTCAGGACCCATACTCTTGTGTGCTTCAACTGTTTGACAGACTATCTCACTTTTTTCTGTAGAATATCTCGATAAACTTCTGAGTTCATTGTTCCACTGATAATAGCAAACTGAAAAGGGCCAGAGGTAGGAAGGTAGCCGCATATAATGATGCTCCCACCACCATACTCAAAGGTGGAGATGATGTTTTGATGAATGTGTGGTTCTCCAGTTCTCCTCCAAACATGACATTGTGTGTTCCCCTGAACAATTCAACTTTGGTTTCAACGTTGGTCTACAGAATATTTTGCAGTAATTCTATGAAGCATATAAATGCTTTTTCGCAAACCTCAAAGGTGCAGCAATATTTTTTTGGTCAGAAACCCAATTAATTTTAGATTGGCAGAATTAATCCCATTTTTAGCTATTCTTGGTTACATCTCCTCTTCTGAGTATGGTGGCGGGAGCATCATTATATGCGGCTTCCTTGCTGCCTCAGGCCCTTGACAGTTAGCTATTATCAGTGGAACAATGAACTCAAATTTATTGTGATATTTTACAGAAAAAACGTGAGGAAGTCTGTCACACAGTTGAAGCACACAAGAGTATGGGTCCTGAAATGTGACAACAACCCATACTTTAGAAGCAAATCGACTTTAGAATGGCTTCATAATAATGAAATACACATTCTGAAATAGCCCAGTCAAAGCCCTGACAAAAACAATTGAGATTATATGGCATGAAGTCAAGAAAGCTATGCACTCCAGACATCCCACAAACCTTGCTGACGAGAGGCAGTTCTCTAAAGAAGAGGGAGACAAGATACAAACAGATTGTTTTGTTAATCTGATCTGCAACTACAGGACAATTCTGGTTGATGATATTGCAACTAACTGAGGGTTAAAACCTACTTAATGCAAGGGTGTACTTACTTATGCCCTGCTCTCCTGTGAATGTTATGGCCTTATGACCAATAAAAATATGATAACATGTAAATGTTTGGGTGGAATTAATTAAAGCAGACTCTGGTTGTTCCTTCTTGAGATTTCCGGGAAGATCAGACCATGTTTTATGATCAATTTTGACAGAAATGTAAGAAATTTCAAAGGATGTACAAACTTTTTCCTGGGACTGTATAACACAGAAAGAACACAGCGGTTGAAGCGAAAGGAAACAAAATGTGAAGACAATGTTGTAAAAAGTAACGTCTATGAACATGCATACATGCGTGGAATACTATAAGTGAGTTGTTTGGTGGTGGTGGTGGTGGGGGGGGGTTGTAGTGGTGCATGCAATGCCCTCACATGTACATACATGTGCTATTGTGTGTAGTTGTATAATTAAGCAATATGACACGAGTGGGAGTGAGGTTGTTCTGGGACACCCTCACGGGTGTGATTCGCCGCAGGCACGAAGCCGCAACCTCACGACCACAAGTGTTATATTGCTTTTACACAATAGTTCCTTTGCTAACACAATTAGTTCATTGAAAGGAATGTTAAATTATTTTAATTGCTTTATTTGATTGTTTATTTGCTTGTTCCTCCGCTCCGGAAAAATAGTTCCAGTTATTGTCTTTGATTGCTGCGCAACGCGCACCACGTTGGTTACGGTTACTTTGTATCTTTGGTCGCGGAGTGATTATTAGATGTGGAGAGTCATTCATAGAGTGTTGGAGGATACCCTCACTCCTAGTGACGTGTAGAACGCCTCTTGTCCAATCACAATTTGTGAAATAATTCGACCGGATCTAACTATTGTATAAACAGGGCCTGATAAACGCACAGGCTAAGTGGCTGGAGCCTAGGGACCCCCCCATCTGCCAGCCATTTTTTCATTCATTCCCAGCTCGGAATTATTGTCATTACTACTATATATATACTATTATTATTATTACTGTCTATGTAAATTTGCCGTCTGGGGGGCTCACATAAACCTGTAGCCTAGGGGCCCCAGGCCATTATAATCCTGCCTGTATAAGGTAAAAGTAGAAGTAATCTTACAGGTGTAATTACTTGTACAACACTACATAGTAGATTAGGTTAATATTAAGTTGAAATGTAATATCATACCACTACAGTGTTGTAATAGAGCGAACCTGATGACGCATTGGGCGAAACGCGTTGTTCGCTCAGAGAAATAAAGTTAAGAAAAGTAAGCAGTGTGCGGTGTCTCTTGAATGTTGTTCATTGATTCACCTTCTCCTGCCTCACACCTGCACCTGCATCGCTTAGGGCTTGTGCACAAGGACTATCTTGCACTTTGAGTGTTGTAATTACATTCATAAGAGTAGGCTACTTCTATACAGCTATACAACTTACACAACCTCTGATTGTGTGCTCTGGTATGTGGCTGTGTTTATTATTGCGGTGGGATTGTTCTGTTGTGTGGCTGTTATTGCAGACCTGTTAACCCATTTAAGCCCAAGTCCTTTTTGGGAAAAGGTGCTCTCTCCCTATTAAAACCTAAATATCTCAGCCTCCGGAACACATAAAAACATTAAAGACGTTGCATTTATTTTATTTTTTCAGCATATTTTTTTAGGGGCTTTTAGGCCTTTATTTGACAGGGCAGTCGAAGATGGTGATAGGAAGTGAATGGGACAAAGAGACAGGGGAGGATCTGGAAATGACCCCGGCCGGACCCGAACCAAGCCCAAATGTGGGGGGCCCAGCGCACTGCGCCACAGCCCCCCCCCCCCCCAAAAAAAAAGAAGTTGCATTTGAAAGCTAGAACCTTCATTTTGCACTAGAATGTGTTCATTCGGCTCTAACATACCCACATTTTTAATAAAACCTTAAATCAGCGTATATGTTGCTCCAGGACACAATGGGTTAAGTTGTGTGGGTGTGTTTTATTGCGAGCCTGTTATGTTGTGTGGCTATGTTTTATGGCGGTGGGAGTGCTATGTTGTGTAGGTATTTATTGCCTATAATGAGGTCTGGAGATAACTGCTGGAATGCTACCAACACTTACTCAATGCTGAAGCGTTATCTGTTGCTAATTGCTTTATCAGACGAGCCATAAACCTTCTGACCTTGGCTGGCAAACCCATGCGTATAGGTGAATTCCAATACCCAGACTCCCATCCTCCACTTGTGCTTGTGGCCTCACCCCACCTACCTCAGTGGACAAAACAATAAAGTTTCCCTGCTGTCAGCCTAGCCACAACAAGTTTTGGGGGACTGCTTTTCATTCACCAGTTTGCAAATGAGAAAATTACTTTACAATTAAGCTTTTACGAGATATTGAAATACAACACTGTTGTCAGTGATGTCATCACAAGGTACAACTTCCTGGTACGAGGCTACAAGCACAAGTGCAGGACGCAAAATCCCGCCCAATTTGAACTGAATAATGTGGATTTCTATGACCATAAATCTGCAGAAAAACCCGCCCAAATGCCCTTTTTACTCATCTTTACCCACAGACAGCCATCCTAAGCAGCCCAATTGGGCAGGAAGCTGCCCAATCTGACAACACTGGCCGCAGAGCCTCTGTTATAACGTTATTGTCAATAAAATTGTAGTGACACACGTGTGTGTGTGTGTGTTTACATTTGCGTGTACATTTGTGCATACGCGTGTGTTTACATGTGCACATGTACTTTGTACAGTATGTGTGCATTGTGTGTGTGTGTGTGTGTGTGTGTGTGTGTGTGTGTGTGTGTGTGTGTGTGTGTGTGTGTGTGTGTGTGTGTGTGTGTGTGTGTGTGTGGACAGGAAGCGAATTGGGAGAGAGACGGTGATGGGTCAGCAAAGGACCTGGGCCGGGGAATCTGGATCAGCCGCATGGCAGGGGAGTGCCCTACCGGTTGGCCACGGCAAGGCCGACACTAAACTATTATTATAATTATACTTATATGTTTCTATTGTGTGTGTGTGTGTGTGTGTTGTAGAGAGCGTGAGGGGGAAGCGGGTGCTGGTGACGGGGGCGAGTATGGGCATCGGGGAGCAGATGGCTTACCGCTACGCTGAGCTCGGGGCCCAGATCGTCATCACCGCACGCAGCCAAAACTCACTCAAGAAGGTCAGTGCTTACCTGTGCTATGATGTGCAGCTGTCCTGCTTACCTGTGCTGTGTTTACCTGTGCACCTGTGTCTGCACACCTACAGTATGTCTGTGCAACTGTCCTGCTTACCTCCTGTGCTATGCTGTGCCTCTGTGTCTGTGCTTACCTGTGCTGTGCTGTGCACTTGTGTCTGTTTTCCTGCTTACATGTGCTATGCTGTGTCTGTGCACTGGCTGTCCAGCTTACCTGTGCTGTGCCTGCACACCTATGTCTGTGCAACTGTGCTTACCTCCTGTGCTTACCTGTGCTCCTGCGCTATGCTGTGCCTCTGTGTCTGTGCTTACCTGCGCTATGCTGTACTCCTGCTCTGCTTTTCTGGTAGCAGCATTTAAACGAACTACACAGCATTCGCAATTAAAAGGTGCCACACAAAATCGAAAACTTCTACACATATAAAAGTGCCTTGCCATGCCTTGTCCTTCGCAGGTGGTGGAGCGGTGCTTGGAGCTGGGGGCACAGAAGGCCCTGTATGTGATGGGGGACATGTCGATACCCACCGACCCGGAGAGGGTGCTCCGAGAGGCAACAGAACTACTGGGTGAGAAGAACACATGGAGCTGCCAGACACAGCCCTAGTGTTGCCCTTATAGGCGGAGGCAGAGATTCTTTAAGTATAGAGATATGCCAACATAATAGGTTTCTATGGGCACCTAACGCGACCAGGTTCCGGTCTGCCTAAAGGGCCGTGTCATAATGCTCCTAGCATTGAATAGAACAGTCCTCAGGTCTGCCTATGGGGGGCCATAATAGAACCAGGAAACAATGGGCCAATGGAACTCTCTCACTCTCTGGTGGAGGTGCAGGCTAACATTTCCAGAAATCTTCTCAACTTTCTTGTTAGTAGTGCACATTTAAACTATTATCCATTGTATTTGGTTTGGTACCACAAAACACAATATTATATGA